>NC_056735.1:963203842-963508842 GCF_019279795.1 Protopterus annectens | reverse complement strand
AGTCCCCGTGGACTATAATGTTTGCAGATGACATTGTGATCTGTAGTGAGAGTAAGGAACAGGTGGAGGAGACCCTGAAGAGATGGAGATATGCTCTAGAGAGAAGAAGAAGGAAGGTCAGCAGGACTAAGTCAGAATATATGTGTGTGAATGAGAGGGAGGATAGAGGAATGGTGAGGGTGCAAGGAGTAGAGATGATGAAGGTGGATGAGTCTAAATACTTGGGATCAATAGTTCAGAGTAATGGTGAGTGTGGAAGAGAGGTGAAGAACAGAGTACAGACAGGATGGATTGGGTGGAGAAGAGTGTCAGAAGTGATTTGTGACAGACGAGTACCAGCAAGAGTGAAAGGAAAGGTCTACAAGAGGGTAGTGAGACAAGCTATGTTATATGGGTTGGAGACAGTGACATTGACAAAAAGGAAGGCGTTAGAGCTGGATCTGGCAGAGTTAAAGATGTTAAGATTTGCACTGGGTGTGACAAGGGTGGACAGGATTAGGAATAAATATATTAGAGGGTCAGCCCAGGTTGGAAGGTTTGCAGACAAAGCCAGAGAGGCAAGATTATGTTGGTTTGGACATGTGTTGAGGATGGATGCTGAGTATATTGGGAAAAATATGCTAAGGATGAAGCTACCAGGTAACAGGAAAAGAGGAAGGCCTAAGATAAGGTTTATGGATGTGGTGAGAGAGGACATGCAGCTGGTTGGTGTGACAGGGCAAGATGCAGAGGAGAAGAAGAAATGGAAACAGATGATCCTCTGTGGCAACCCCTAATGGGAACAGCCAAAAGAAGATGAACACCAAAAAGCGTACTGCTGGTTCACACAATAAATGCAATTAAACTCACCTTGTTTAAACATCTTCACAGTGAAGAGGCATGATGGCAGAGTCACTGATGACTAGTAGTTATACTCTCATCCTCCTACATTACAACAGCCATTAATTACCTATTGGTCAGTGATACATCATTCTCTAATCAGGCTTTTTTCCATATGATGAAATGAATCATACCCCACCTACAGTATTACCTTTGGTTGATGCTTCCCTTATAACAATGCATGCAATACTGTCTGTATTCTTTAGCCCTCCTTACCCTGCTTTGCCTTCACAACCTTTTTGTCCACCTCTTTTGTCCCCTGCAGTTATATATTATCTCCACCTTTCCCCTTTGTTATAAAAGTATTAGGCAAATGTTTTTGCTAAAGCTAAATACACATAGCCCTATCTCTCAGAGAAGGGACCTAGTCAGGCTATACAATCAAGTTCTAGCGGTACCATGTCAAATAGTCTATTACCTGTGCTCTTTAACTTCCTATGGTCCCATGATTTTGGCTGCCTGCTTTAAAGTAGCTAGGGGTATTATGTCCTTTGCAGGTTTCTGTGTCCTCATTGTATCATCACTAGGCTTTCTGTATGGTCCTTAAGGGTAGAAAATTGCAATTCATTCCCTCTATTTCTGCTCAGGTCATTACCACTAAAATGCACTGTTAATAAAGTGGGAACTTAGTAAATCTGATATGATCCGATTAACGTCAGTACAAAGTGATTCTATCAGATTCTTTGCACTACAAGATACAGGCTTCAGTAACTTTAAGTTTGATTCCCAAAATCTGTTTTATTTCTTGAGTCCTGTATTGCAGAACTTCAGGAATTATACGGTTTGTATCTGAGGTGCTAGTGTCTCATACCACAATGTAAGAGGCTTCAACACATGCATACCCTTACTTATGATAATCAGCTCTGTAGTCATACAACTTCTAGGTATGTCAGAATCCTATAGTTTTAAGCCCCATTCATTGTAGAAGGTTTGCATTATTTACTGATAATGAAGTGGGTCCAGGCGACAACTATGTACCCCATGTCTGTTGTCCCCCACCCTGTATATTTCAATTCCCTTTTGGTAGTAACTTAAACTGTGATCTGGAGACTTTCTCCATATCCAGGTGGCTGAATATGACTCACTAGGGCAAACTAATTGTAAAATGTTTGGTCTGTCATAAGTTTATTCAGAAAGAGGTAGACCTATTTATGCTTCCTTGGCTAAGGATATGCATACATGTTGTTTTCACACTCCTCTGCAGCTTACTCACTAGAGACAACCCCGTATATAACCATGTGGAATGAAAAGCCCCTTTCCATGTTACTTATTTTTCTAACTATGGTAAGGAGTAACTCCTACAATGGCTTCAAATGCTCAGTATACTTCCTAGTCAGCCTATCCAGTATTTAACAAAAATACCCTCTTCAACATCAGTCTTATCCCATAATTGTATGCTGATAAATGAGTGCCAGAGAAAGTGCACCTATTGCCTGCCTTTTATATATGGAACTCCAGAATGTCACTATAGTCTGGACATTTACCTGATATCATCCCTTCTACATAAAATATTCACATTCCATCTGTGTCTTTTTATATTTCCACCAAGTACTGCTTACCCAGGAAGAGCATATCAGCTCTGCTAATCTTTGTTTTCAGTTTTCCACAGCTGTGTAGAAATCTGTCTATCTTATTAGCAGGACCTCAGGGCTTATGACAGTGGTCTCTGTGTAATTTCAACTGTTGCATGTCATTAGCAGCTGAGTCATCTAGACCTGATCTACTAAATTACATTTGTATGGTGGCAGAAGATAATCAACATGTCTTGTTCCTTAAGGGCATTTAATATTCTACCTCCCTGTTTTCCTCCTCACTGTTCCTCAATATCCCCCATGCCTCTTGAGTGCTTCTCTGCATTGCCTCTCCACCCCGTGTTCTAGAAGTCCATACCTATGAGTTGCTGCCGTCCCTGTGAATAAGGATTCTTGTAAATTCAGGAAGTCAGGAGTTCATGTTATCTGTGAGTAAGTAATCTTGTAGATTCAAGTAGGAGTGAGGAGTTCCTTCATCCTATCTGTTCTTTCTGTTCAAACTGGCTTCTTCATATCTGAGATATGATTCTGTGCACCACTGTCATGTCCTCGTGGTTCTGCTGCTCTATTGTGCCAAGAGATCCAGCTTTTGCAGTCTCTGCTGCTGTTTATTTCCTTACATTTCACAAGCTTTTACCCTGGATTTCCTCTATAATCTTTCCAGCAGCCTGATGCCCCTCTCCATGTGTGGCCTACAGAACTGTACTCTGCAAACAATGTGAGGACTTATGATAGGAAAACAAAATCCTTACCTTTTCTGACGTACAAACCATTGAGGATGCACTCCATAATTCTGCTTGTTGCTGCCTCTGTTACTCTATACCTGTCAGTCAAGTCTAGGTATGTCTAGAAAAGTATCTTGTTTTTCCACAAGATTGTAGATCCCCATATTTTTCTTACTCCCTCCTCCTGTTGAAGAGTATTATCTTTACTATATTCCAGAACTCCAGTAGTTGTGCACTGTACAATGCACTTGGCAATGCTCTGTTGAGGACCACTTTTGGGGAAATTCCAACAGACTGGTCATATTCCAGAGGACTATGGTAGGCAGCCACCTAGGCCCTACTTTTTATACTCATTTAGGGCAAGCATCTGATCTTTCCCCTCTTCCTTGTTTATCCTGGTTCTATGTCCACTACTCTCCACTTTGACCTAGTTCCCTTCTAGCATAACAACGTCTTCCTACTTTTCTACTTCATAAGTTAAACAAACTGAAAAAAGAGTGAAGCAACCTATTTTTTTCCCATTGTTCCATGATTTCTACCCGATCTTTGCTCAGCCCGATCGATAGTGCTCTTCTCTTTTTATATACCTAAAAGCTAAAAGTTTTCTCTTCCATTCTTGGCCATTCATTCAATTTATCTTTCAACTTCCACCTTTGCTCTCTATATCTGCTTTGTTGCTTCTTGTGTTGCACCTCATCCACCTCCATGTCTATACATATCTTGCATGCATTCTCTTTTGCCCTACTCAGAAGTTTAGCATTCCTATATAGCCATCTGTGTTTTCATCTGTGCTTATTTGGATCTGTCATGAGGATAATTCTCCCCTCCTACCCAAGTCCTTTATTTGCTCTTTAACTCTCTCATTCTACTCCTTTGACACTTCTGAGGTCTTGCAGACTGTTTCAGTCCATCATCTCTAACTTCTTTTTCAGACTGGTTTGTTGCTGCAGGCTATCAGATGTGTACATTTCCTTGTCCCCTTCATGTTATGGTGTTACCCTTTTTTCTGACCTTGTCTTTGATTCCATTATTTATGTAGATTGCTACTCTGATGACATTTCTTTTTTCCCTGCAATTCCTGAACAAGTAATTCCTATGAACATGCGTGTAGCTTCCCCTAACTTCCTATCCAGACATTCTGCTTTGAATGCTAGCATTACTTCTCCACAATCCTAACTATCTTTGATTTCCTCTGCTATTTTTCATGTTTTTTATTCGTTTTAATACCTTAATATCTAGCCTCTCTTCTGCCTCTGTGATACCCTTACCTTTCTGATTCATTTATAAACACTGCTGCCTTTTCTGGTTTAAAAGACAGAACCTGTCCCTATCAAAGATATAATCTCTCTGTAGGTTTGCCCAATTTTCTTAGAAGTCTCAAGATCTTGCCCACTGATGCATCCGTCATTATACTCACAAATGCTCTCCTTCCCCAGTTGCTGACTGTTAGCAGAGGATTTAAGAAGGATACCACTAACTCCCCATCCTTGCATACTTCAGCTATGTCTCCAACATTCTTGATATCACTTCAAGAGACTCTGTTTCTCAGATCATTAGCCCCTGAATGCATCACAACATGCATTGACCTGTCTCTCTTGGTGATCATCATGTCCATTGTTGTTCTAAGTCTAAGTTCTGAGGATGGTTTCACCATAATCTGTTTTTTCCAAGGCTTACAATCTCCTTTGTGACTTAGGTTCCAGTCATAAAAGCACTTGTTTTTGTCAATAGGTTAACTCTTGTACAATTCACTTTTTTGTCCAATGCCACTAAATGTATCAGCCATGTGTTTGCTGGTTGCTAGCTTCCCCTCTTCTGCTACATGTAATCTCCTTCCTATCCCTTCTATACTCTTCCTTCTTGTCTTATCCAGTATTCGTCCTTTTTGCAATCTGAGTTTCCTTGCCTGCTGAACTCCTTCCAAATCTCTTTATAACATTGGCTCCTACATGCCAAACACAAATTCTCTGTCCCTTTCTTTAATGCTACTGCTGCCTGCACCTTTCATTCTGCCTTGGCTTCAAGTTCTTATCCTAACTTTCAAGATGTTTATCAATTTTCCCTTCACCCACACCATTACTCAGTGTTGCTCCACTTGACTGTAGTCTTCTAACAGCCGCTTTTCATGTCCGACTGTACTCTATTTTTCTATTTGCATATTTTCCCACTCAGTGCTGTCTGTGGGCCTCCTAGAAACTCCACATCTCTAATCCCACTCTGCTTTCTCTCCAGCCTAGACAATCAACTGCCACTGTCTTCATTCCCCTGAAGCTCCACAGTTATTCTGGAAACCACAGGCTATCTGCTATCCAAATCTCCCACATCCTCAGCAATTAAAACCCTTTCTTCCACTCTTTTTATTTATTAATTTTTGTGATTTTGTTTAATGGGTATGTATACTGGTCCATAGATCCATTTCAGGTACAAGTGAGGCCATATAGTCAAAAAATTCCAATTGAAACCCAGTAGATCAGATTGTATAAAAATGAAATGCAGGTAACAGCAATACAATGTTTTATAAATTAGGTAGCAATTATTACAGTATCATTAAAAATGTAGTGAGACATAATTTAATCCTTATTAAAATTTACAAACTATGTTATTTGAATAACTATAACTCTGTAAATAAATAGTGACCACATAGAATGGGGCAAATGCATGTGGTAGAAAGGGGTATAAAGAGAACAGGATAAGAAATGCATGATAACAGAAGTGGTGCAGAGATAATAGATGGAGGAATATAGGGTAATGATGAGGGTATAAGGGAAGGCTAATAAGGAGGAATAGGTAAGAAATGTAAAAGAAAATAGAGAATAAATAAAGTGTATTGGCAGTGGTTAGAAGGATAAGAGGGACAAGAAAATAAGTTTCATAAAGGGGGCAACTTACAATAAGTTTGTGAAGAACGTGTCATTAATACCATAGTATAATAAGTTAGGTTGAATGCGTTGGTCTGGTAGGAGGTAAGTGGCTGTTAAGAAGGAGTATCAAAGCAGGCAAATTGCAAGTATTACTTTGAGATGATCCTTCAGTAATTGTTTAAAGTCAATGGAGGATTCAGCCTGCATGCCTTTAGGAGGGATTAGGTGTAAGTATGCTAGTCCCACTTTGAAAAGTTTTTAGTTATGGAGAGGGTGTACAGGGGTCTAAACAGAAGGTTTCAATTGATATTAGTGAGTGAGTGAGTTAGAGTTTCTGAAAAGCAGGAGGTCAATAGCTGTCATTAATTAAGTTGAATGTGAGAGTGTAGAGGAGAAGGGAAGCTCTGGCATGGACATTGTGTCATTTCATTTTAATAATAGTCAAAAAGAATTATTCATTATAGGAATGGAGCTGTATAAATCCAGTAGTTTGTTTTCTGTCCCCTGTAGGATGTCTTGATTTTGGGCAGAGTAAAGGTAGATGATTTGCATGAACTATTTTATCTTAGGAAGAAACATAATTATGTCTATGGCTTGCCTAGCTTCCATGTTTAAAAACCATGAAATTTAATAGGATTTTGAAGGTCCTGCTATGCTACTTCCCTGCTTTCCAATATTTTAACCTTGGCTGTGTTATTATTATTATTATTATTATTATTATTATTATTATTATTACTGTTGTTATCATCATCATCATCATCATCATCATTATTATTATTATTATTATTATTATGGTAGCATGCTTACCTTTGATGCTGGAAGACCTGAAGGCTGTGGGTTCTATTCCCATTCCAGATGAATGAATTGCTGACATTCTGCAAAATTAGGAGCCTGCTATAGTCTTCAGTCTGACATCCTTTTCATAAGATGTTAAACCAAAGTCCCACCTGCATGAGTTGGTGGTAGCTCAGGTGGATGTAAAACATCCCACTGTACCTGTTAAAAAGACTAGGAGCTTTATTTATTTACATACCTAACCATTTATGTAAACATCACGTCATGTCTTTATACTAACCAATAGTAAGAAAAATTGGTTTCATCTTATTTTACTTTTTAAAATTATTTCCATTTACATTCCATTTCTTCTTTAGCCTCTGCATCCTTTATCTCACAAGCAGCTCTTTAATTTAACAGCATTCCATGCATCCCTAATTTTGTTATAAATTAATTCCTGACATTTCATGCTCCATATTATCTGTAATGTACTGACCATCCTTTTATCAATGGCATATACATTCTAATTATGTCATCACATAATCTATAAACAGCTATGTTCATATTCATGTTTCAAAATATTTCACTCCAAATGATTTTGTACAAAAATAACATGCCGCTTTAATTTCGGGACACAAGAAAAAAACTACATAGTTTCCTCCTCATTTCAAATACTACATTTTCTATAATTTATAATTTATAGATTTTTTTTTAAGTTATTTCCATTTGCATTCCATTTCTTCTTTAGCCTCTCCACCCTTTGTCCCACAAGCATCTCTTTAGTTTGTTAACAACATTCCATGCAGCCCAAATTTTATTATAAAGTAATTCCTGACATCTAATGCTCCATATTATCCATAATGCACTAACCATCATTTTATCAATGGCATTTACATTCTTTTTATGTCATCTCATAATCTATAAACTACCATGTTCATATTCATGTTTGAAAATATCTCACTCCAAATTATATTTTTACAAAAATAACATAACTCTTTAATTTTGGAACACAGAAAAAAAATGACATAGTTTCTTCCTCATTACAAATACTACATTTTCTATCATTCATTAATTTCTCAATCAATAATCTCATTAAAATCTTTAATTTCCATTTCATTCTTCAATATTTCCTGTCTTTCCTTAACAGCATTATTTATTTACTCAGCCTTATTTTTCCATACTTTCACATAGTAATATTTTCAATTATATATTCTTGTTTGTTATACTTTCATTCCATACTAAACCCAAGTTTTATCAACTCATTTGAAATTATTTTCTTCATCAACTGTACTTTTCTTACTTTTATTCTGAATTTCCTATACATTCCTGTACTTCATCATCACCATAATTTAACTAAAACAATCCTCTGAACCTAATTTGTGACCCAATATATATATATATATATATATATATATATATATATATATATATATATATATATATATGGATCCCTATCACAACACTGACACGCCACAAACCCGACACCCAAAACACTGACACCAAAAGACTGAAAACGCGCAAAACCGACAACTCACAAAACCGAACACCATAACACCGACACCCAAAACACTGACACACAAAACGTAAACTACACATTACACACAATTATACATGCACTAAACATAACCCAAACCCTAACCCTAAGGTCCGACACTACTGCACACTTACCCTACCCGCACCCTAACCCTAACTCATTTAACCCGCCACTAAACCTACAGTCCGTCACTATCGCACACTTACCCTACCCGCACCCTAACCCTAACTCAGTTAACCCGCCACTAAACCTAAAGTCCGTCACTATCGCACACTTACCCTACCCGAACCCTAACCCTAACTCACTTAACCCACCCTTAAACCTAAATTCTGTCACTATCGCACACTTACCTTACCTGCACCCTAAGTCCGACACTACCGCACACTCACCTTTCCCACACCCTAACCCTAAATCCCTCACTATCTCACACTTACCTGTCTGCTCCCTAATGCTAAATCCCTCACTATCGCACACTTACCGACTCACGCTCACACGTTGCCCATGTCGGTGTTTTGGCTGTCGGGATTTCACCTTGTCGATCATCTCTCTCGTTGGTCTTCTCGAGTCGGTCTTCTGAGCGTCAGTGTTTTGGCGTGTCAATCAAGTCAAGGGGACCCATATATATATATATATATATATATATATATATATATATATATATATATATATATATATATATATATATATATATATATATATATATACACACATGTGTATATATGTATATACACATATATATATATATATATATATATATATATATCTTACCTATATTTTATGTTATAATATGCTGTGTCTTTTTAATTGGATTAATCTTGATCCACAAAAAAAATGAAAATTAATCTCAAGCAGATCCTTTTCCAACAGCATAGGAAATAGAAATATGCTTTCAAAATGTCTTAATTTACCTAAGACATAACCACAAATAAGATATAATATCTTGAAATATGATAACTGAAAGTCTTCCATATACCATTTGCCATTGCTATGTATTCTAAAAGCCCTTTCCATTGTCTCATAATAATCATCTTGCTGCTAAATGTTGTACCCAAAAATATGAATTTACATCTCGAAAAATAAATTGCAGCTTTCTTTAACACTTTCACTAAAACTCAAATTCTTACTTTTATTTATTTTAAGTGAACTGTTTTCATAAAGTTCTGTATTTCTGCAAATACTTTTTTAATTTATCCTTTTCCATTGGACATCATTACCAAATCATCATTAAAAGCCATATAAATTGAGATTTCTCCCCTTTCTTACTTTTTATTCAGCTTTGATATGCTAACATTAATTGCCAAAGCAAACACTGTCCTGCAAAATGGGCAATCATGTTTTACTCTGATTTTGATTTTTAATGTATTTACTAAGCCATTCATTTACTACTGCATTAATATAAGAATTACTGTATAAAGTCCTTATAATTTTTAACTTTTTGAAAACATACTGTTCCAAGATTTCAAACATAATTTCATGTCTAGCACAACCAATAGCTTTTTCAACATCATACTTAATCATCATAGTATTCTTCTAATTTCAGTTTCCTTAATAACCTGATATACAGTAATGAATAAAATTTTTGTGCATCTTCCATCTATGCCATTTACTCCTTCCTTTATATTTTTCTTTAATATACCTCACAATCACTTCTGCAAAACTGTCATAAAAATATAATCAGTATTATTAAGTGCTAAAGGCCTCCAATTCTTTATATTTCTTTTAACTTTTTTATTTATAAATGTCATAATTCCTTAAATCATTTTGTTATCAAACCCATTATTTAGTTATTCCTTTGTTACTTTAATAACCATCATTTTTTTCTATTATATTTTTTTTTATAAAATGCATACCTTAATCCATGATATCAAAGTGAACTCATTATTTTTATATGCTTCAAAATATCATTAGATTCCAAAAGAATTTTACTTTTTTCTTATATTTACAACTTTTCTTTATCTACCCTTTTAACATTCCACATTTTTATTTTCACATTTTCTTATTATCAAACAATTTAGGAATATACTCCTTTATTACCTATAGGATAACTTTTAACAAAACAACGTCTTTCTCTTTCTTTGCCATCATAGATTCCATTCTCCCTTCATCTTTTTTTTACTCTTCCCCAAAAGGCAAGACTTCTTCAATATTCCCTGCAATGAAAAACTTATTTTTGTCTTATGTTCTTGATATCGCTTTCTGTATTTATTCTTTCACATTTACGTATCTCAATATAGTGTTCATGTTCCTCTACTAGATTATATATCTTTTCTCTCTTTTCCAAAACCACTATTCCAATCTCAAACTCATGTTTACACTTTTCTTTGAGAGCAATACACCAAAGATCTAAAGATATATAAAAAGTTGTCATATGATCCTGCCTTTAAAAATATTTCTTTTATAAATACATTTTCTTTAATAATGTCTCCTGTAAGCATTTATTACCTTTTGTCATTGTTTTGTTAACTGTCCATATCCAAAATGTCTTTCTTAATAGTACAATGGTCTGTAAAGTAAACTTCATAAATCTCTTCCTTTTTTCTTCAAAGCCTCAAGAAAGTGTTTAATCAGTCTCTTTTCTTAAATTTCCTCTCTTATTATAAGAAAATTTTCTTTTGTACCCATCTGTCTACAATTATGTACATCTTTACCTTTCTTACCTGCCACCTTTCTTAAGTTGTAGTTAAAACCTCCTAAAATAATAATATCCATTTTTGGCATCACCCCTTTTTTAGTCTCTTCAAAAAGCAATTTTCTCTCTCTTTTTACTTGTAGTAGGTGCATATAAGAAAATAATTCTCCAAACCTTCTTTTCATCTCTTCTTAATTTCACTATGATAAAATCTAAAACCTGTCTATCATTACTTTTTGCTAAATAAGCATTTCTAGAACATGCATCTTCTCCAAAACACCAATATATTTCATTCCCCGCAAAACTTCAGTTTGTCTTTTGCAGTTGATTTAATAATCTTATATCAGGTAAACCTATGACATCACTGTTTTGTTCTTCACACCACTTAATAACAAATTATTTTCTGTTTTCATTTATTACACTATAAATATTTAATTATATAGCTCTCAAATTAGCCATTTTTTGTTTTGTAGAAGTTTATTTTTCTCATCCCAATCTTTTCCCAGTAGATTATTTTTCCCTTCTTCTTCCTCTTCCATATCATTTCTTTTATTATTTCTTACATTTCCATAAGCATGTTATATATTTATGTTTTACTCATCTGTATTTTCCATATCCTCTAAATCGATTCCCTATAACGAGATTGCAGATGCAGTTTGTTGAATGTGTCTTGATTGAACCGAAAAGAGTGAAAAGGCAAAATAGCGAAGCAGCTTTTCAGCAAATTCAGAATTTGCTTGGCTGCTTTCATTACTTTGCCATTTTCGGCACTGTAGTGCAATCTCAGAGTTGGTATATTTAAGTAGGGGGGTGTGGGGGGTGAAGCCCTCCACATTATGTAATGTTTTAAAGTTTTTTTTTATTTTGGAACTGTTCTGTGTTTTCAATGTTGTAAGCTTTCACTTACATGGGGTTGATTAATCATTCACTTTTGTAAGAGTGCGATATAATATTTGGAACTATTCTGCTTTTGTAAGTGTGCGATAATATAATATTTGGAATTGTTCTGAGTTTTTGACATTGTAAACTTTCTCTTACATGGGGTTGATTATCGTTTGCTTTTGTAAGTGTGCAATAATAAAATATAGACCCTCTAAATCAGTTAATAAATGTTCTGCATTGTCTACCTGCACATCTTGATCTTTATTGTTATGTTGCAAAACTTCCTGTTGTACTTCATTATTTTTATTAATTGAATTAACCAACTGATGACAGTCTAACCAACATGTTCATTACTGACACAGCTTCTACACAATATTTTGTACAATGGGTAAATCTGTTTTGAATATTCATTCATAAGATATACCCTGATCCACAGTAAAGGTGCATGTTTGGTTTAACCTGATTAATTTAACATTCCTTTTTTTATTATTAATAATTTCTTTACTTAATAAGTGAACAATTTTCCCTTCAATGTTACGAAGACATACATTGCCATCCCGAGCACCATTCCATGCTTTTCTCTCATGAATACATTTTTTTTTGTATTTCATATACATCTGCATTTTTCATTAAAATAATTCCTTATTTCACTTGCAGTCATAGCTGGAGTCCTACACTGTAGATTCAGTCTCCTTTTAAAAATTACACTAGAATCTTTCACAACATAAATTTACGTGCTTGGCAGAATGATTTATCATCCAAAAAAAAAAAAAAAAAAAACTAAAAAAAAACTTCTAGGCCCATCCATAGTCTCAGAAGTTTGAAAAAGTATTCTTTGCCAAAGTGTATGAAAGTTCTAATGTCTTCAGGTTTAATCCCCCAACACATTAGTCACATTGTCTCATAAAAAGTACCTGCCAGTGGATTCACCATTTTTTTTTTAATTTTTACTTCAGGCCTCTGCCTCACAGTAAAGTTAGTCTCAATAATTTTTATCTCACTCTTTTCCTTTCACAACAACTCAAGCGTATGTACTTTAATCAGTAATTAAGCTACTTTTTCAATACTGTGGTCAAACACATTCTTACTCTTTTTCAGCCTGTTTGTCCTCCTGTTTCTTTTCTCTGCATACTCATACTGTCTTCATTCAGCCTGCCATCAACTTTCGCCAGTGTCTCTGCAGCATTCAGAAATAGCTTTGGCTTGATATATCACCAGGAAATAGCCATTTTATAACTCAGTTTCACATTGTTTATCATCTTAACAGTACATCATTTCCCAATCCACCAGATTGTATTTCAGTAACAAAAATATGTGGAACTTCACTACCCACATTATTTATATCCAAGGTAGATATTTTACCATCACCTGCTTTAATTCTGTCTTACAAACTGCCATTACACTCACCTGCACTTTTCTCTCTTCCTTCTCCATAGCTCTCTCTCTCAGAAACTGTCTTACAGTCACACAGTAGAAAAGAATAAAATAGGTTATCCTCAATGTCTTGGCAAAATGTTTCCTAGTTCTATAAATACTACTTTGGTTCTTGTCTGAAAATAGACCACTTGCCTAGTGGAACTAACATGGTTAACAAAGATGGGATGGAAAGATTGATAGACAGATACATATTATAGATACTTCTTTCATTGACACCTAGGTATAACTGTCTATCTCAGGTATTATCCCAGACTGTCTATGTCAGTGATAGATTAGTGACAAGTTAATGGCTAATTAAGATTAACAGATAATTAGTACATAGGTTTAGCAATTCCTTAAGCAAAATACTGAGCAAATATGCTCCAGTAGCTTTCAATTTTAAGTGAGGCAAAGTCACACATGTGTAAAAAGCAGACAGTTCACCCATAATTCATTTTAGATACATCCTCATAAGAAAAGTTTTATTTATTTATTTTGTCTTAAACACCACATCCGAAATTAACAAATAAATAGTTCAAAGGTACAAGTGTGTGTGTGTGTGTGTGTTTGTGTGTGTGTGTGTGTGTGTGTGTGTGTGTGTGTGTGTGTGTGTGTGTGTGTGTGTGTGTGTGTGTGTGTGTGTGTGTGTGTGTGTGTGTGTGTGTGTGTGTGTGTGTGTGTGCGCGTGTGTGCGTGTGTAGTTATGAGAACAGTAGAAATGTGACAGTACATTTTTATGGAATGCATTTACTTAATTGTAGGGCAGTATTGGGTTATAAGGAGGAAAGGTTTCTTTACTCAGTTTTGTATGTGCTCCATTACTGAGACTTGGTTATGGGTGAAAAGGAGTTGAAGTCCAGTCCACTTACCTGATAAAAATGTAAAAAGCCAAAATGCAACTAAATTCCTATACATGTGTAATTATACCTCTCTTGCTGTCACTGGTGTATTTATGTGTGAACCACATATGTATGAAGGAAAGATGAGGCTTCAAAACTTTGACCTGGTATCAGATACTTTAATAGCTTAATGGTACAGTAGCTGGAATAGTGATCTGGTGGGTCTGAGTTTGAGACCTAGTTATAATAATTTCTTTACAACTACATTCCTAGACGTGTGGCAGTACTTCTAAATGACAGAACACTTTGTACTCTGACTCAAAAACTGAATGAGATCAATGCATTCTCTACTTTTGTCCCTTTTCTCTGATTATGTATATTACATCAATACATATGTACAATAGTTATAGATACATAGGTGTATAAATATAAAAGAGGTAATCTGCCTTTAAAATGTGTGCTGCAGTGTGTGTTAACATTCCTATGAATATGTAGCTATGCAATACTGTATGTTAATTAGTTAACAAGGACTCACTTATCAATTACTATGGTATAAAAGGAGGTTGACCCGAAACAGCAATCAAGAAAGGGTGTTCCTTGCTGAAAGTTTCTGAAAGAAGACTCTGGAACCATGGAGTGAGAGCTTAGTCAAGGCCATCTATGCACTATAACTCTGGAAATGTTTATGTTTAGAGCTGGAAGTTGGGTCTGAGAGAGACCTGCAATCTTGGCCTTTCCTTGTATTAAAAGATATGCATTTTCTTGACTGGCACCTGCAACCTAGAATCTCCTGCTTTCAAAAATCAAGAACCAAGAAGCTACAACAGACTTTACAAGCAAAGAACATCTTCTCAAAGAATTCATCTGAAAGGCATCATGATAATGGTTAAGAACCTAGAAGTTCAGATATCTACTGCTGTTAACTGCTGATCTTCTAATGTTGCAAAAATATTACTGAGTGTTAATCTTACAATCTATGCTTGCTTACACAACTTTCTATGTCTGCTATATGTTAACCAGTATTTGTTCTTAGTACTAAATTCCTGTATATATACTTCCTGAACTGCATTTTATATTTGCAAATATGCACTTGTGAATGGACAACTGTTTCTGTACTCTATGAGCCCAGGACATGGCTGAAAAGTACCATTCACCCAGCTGACTTACCTGTTACTTAATAGCAATGAATAAAAAATAAATAAAAGTGCAATTTTTCAATCACAAGTACTTATTTTTGCCTGGCTGGCACTGGACACAAGTAACAAATTACTCTGACTAGGCTACAAAATACTAAATTTAATGCTTTTATTAGTCGGACCCATTAGTTTGACTAGTCTTAAATGCAAAGCCATGAAAAGGCTTAGCATGGAAATGATCAGCAAAACATAGGAAACCACCAGACAATGGACCCCACCAGTTTGATTTTGTCAAGGGAAGATCATGCCTACTAAAGTTGATGGATGTCTTTAATAAAGTCTCTAAGATAATGGATGTGGGTAAAATGGTGCATACTGTCTACCTTGAGCTGGCAAAAGTACTTGATGCAGTACCCCACTCAGGCATTGTTAACAAACATATGGAAGTAGGCCTAATCCCTTACATAATGGTCTGGATAGCCAGCCAGCTCCCAGATAGGACCCAGGACATTTAGATTGATGAGAACACCACCACCAAGAGGCAGATCAGCCAGCAAAGTCCCTCAGGGCTCCATGCTGGGTCTTCTTCTCTTTGGCATCTACTTCTCATAAGTCAAGGCCAGAGATGCAGGCCTCTGGCTGACCAACTTCACAGATGATTGCAAGCTGGGAGCAATAATAGAATCCCTCCAAGATGCAAACTTCTTACAAGAGGGTCCAACACAGAGAAATGACTCATGTCAAAGCCACAGCTTTAAACTCAATGCCAAGAAATGAATAATAGCACCTTCTTGGAAGTCATCCACCCCAGTAAACTATGTCATCGATAAATGACCCCTAAAAGTTAACTTGTTAGTCAGGGATTTGGGAACACATGTAGATAGTAACCTGGCCTTCAACCAACATGTGTCCAAGGTGGTAGGGAAATCATTCTATGTTGTTCAAATTATAAGCAAGGGCATAGTGTCTAGGTCCAGCAAAGTCATTGTACCACTGTAACAAACTGATAAAAAGTACTAAAAACCAAACAAGAAGCTCCGTAGATTCAGGACTCAAAACTATAAATATTTTCAAACTGTTTAATGAAGCGCTTTTCGTCGCTCTCAATGAAGCAACTTCTTCAGACAAAGTTTCAAAGCACAAGTGTACATATAAATAGTAAGAGGTTATATCACATGATCCAACCTCATTAAAAATTCATGTAGTTCATTGTACCACTGTATTTGGCCCTCAGTAGACCCATCATTGAGTATAAAGCCCCCTTCAGATGTAATTGACCAGACACATGCAACAACTGGAATGTCTGCAAAGGTTCCTTACAAAAAGAATATTGTACATAAACAAAATGTCCTCTGTGGATTGCTTCAAAGCTCTATTGCTATACTTGGCCCCCTACAGACCACTGAGAGAAGATCTATACTTGGTATTTAAGGCATACTTGGATCCCATGCTGACGGACACAACATCAAGACTGCAATGCCTCTGAAGAAACTAACCAGAAAGATTACTTAGAATCTGATTTAGTGACTTTTGAGCCTATACTACTATGGAGAGGTGGAGTCAAGCAGACTTGGTAACAGTCTTGTCATCCCAGCTGACAGAAGAGGCATCAAAAATAATGATACACTTAAAAGAACTTTAAATCAGTGCTCATATATCCCCTAAGGTTGTTTGTTTTTCTTTTTTCGGCTTTTCCCGGTTAGGGGTCACCACAGCGGAACTCTGGTCCGCAAATGATTGGCAGTAGATTTTTTACGGGTGCCAAGGTGCCAGCTCGACGCCCAACCTTCAACGAAGGCATGGCATGCCCATTCTACGAATGTCTTTTGAACGCCACTCGACCGCGGGGAGGACATGCAGACTCCACGAAGAAGGCGCTCCCGCCGAGAAGGAAATGGAAGAACCTCTTGCTGTGAGGTAACAACGCTACTGTTATACCACGGCAGATATATCCCCTAAGGTACAAGCACTAAAATGTCATATCTAATCTTTTATCATAGATAAATTGGTTAAGTGCACAGTTGCATGACTTAAAACATATGTAAAGCTCTGGTGTGAACCTGATAGCTATGGTGCAGAAAAATTTTAAAAAGTGCTAGCAAAATACAAGTTTAGAAAAGCTTTAACTAGTAATAATATATGAAAATGGGTAATACTGAGTGAGCCCAAGAAATATAAGCACAATAATTATTTAATTACACAGTGTTTAAAAATGAATTGTCTGTATTCAAAGTTAAAATTTTAATAAAAAAATCAACTTTCTTCTATTAAGCAAAGACTAGCAAGTAATATGTTAGTGTGTTACAGATGTGGAGGGAGGATTTACATAGATAAGTTGAAGAGAATGCAACTGGCAGAATTGTGAGAACTAAAATGCATGCTTTCAGTGATAATGCTCCTGGGGAGTGTGATGAGATTGCACTTAGAATAACTGAATCAGCTTCATGTCATTATATTACAAAGCAACGAAATGTAGTGGATATTTGGGAGGGAGGGATAATCATGATCTGCTAGATTTTGGAAGCATGATTTCACTCGTCAAACTTTTCCTTTTGTGTAAACATGCTATTAGCAATAATCAGACACTGGATATAATATATAGTCACACTGACAGAAAAGTGTCCCCTTATACATGTAGAAATTGAGATAGATCTGGCAAAATCATTTCATCCTGTGTCTGTAATCCATGATTTGATTCAGAATGTAATATTAGGGAATGGAATTCCCCAATTTAAGGCATTATGGAAAAGCTAAGTGAGGAGGGAGACTGTAGAGGCAATGGCAAGCTAAGAAATCCATTCAGTGTAAGAGCTCATGGAGGGGGAGTCCATATTATTGACATTCACATAGAGATTAAGAATCAGCTCTAGAGATGGGATAGAAACTATAAAAAGAACCAGAATTTGATTATGGTTAGATAGTGAAAAGGAAACATATTAGATAGTGAAAAGGAAGCATATGACATAACAGGTTATGATAGAGAATGACATAAACATCATCATTACAGTAAGTTAATGCTAAATTATTGTCATGAAATGGCCAGGCATGGATCACCTCTCAGTGGTCTGTAGGAAAACAAGTACAGAGACAGGGCTGTGACGGGGATCCACATAGCTGCAACATACATACACACACATGCACACACACATGCACACCATCCCACTGCTTGTCTAGTACTGATGTTTTCCAGACTTAGCATCAACAAGGAAATACTTACGGTTCAAGGCACTCATTATGTCATGGGTACTGCATTAGTTATGTCAGTGCTTCAAAATTAAACAGTTTGAAGGCATCAGTCTATCATCCCTAGAGATGGAAGGCTGGAGCCTTTGGACTTTCCTTGTGATGAAGGAAACACTGCTATCGGGAGGGACTGGGTGGACTGAAATCTATCATTGTGAAGTAACTAGGGTACTGCTTCTTTTTATTTTGAGGCTGAAAGTGAATTGTACTAATATTTTGTTTTATAGATTATTAAATAAACCTTTGCTTTTATATATGTACTGCACCCTTATTCCCTCTATCTGTCTGTCTGTCTACCTATCTCATCTAATCTCTTTCACTCTCTCCCTCTTTCTCTCTCTCTCTCTCTCTATATATATATATATATATATATATGTATATAGACGCAGTTCAGTCTGTTGACTAGTCAGTTTGTTGATAGCTGAACTGCTTTGGGAATACATGGAAAGCACTTTTGTCCCATGCTGGACATGTTCATAAGAGGCAAGATTAAGTGATTGTGCTTAGGGTAAGTGTGGGACTGGTTTCAACGCAGAAACTTTCAGATATTCTGTATGTTTATTATCAGTAGGAAATAGTGGGTAAGTATTTGTGGGTTAGAGTTACAAGAAGGGTTATGGGCAGGGCTAAATAGTGTTGTGTATCTGTGTGCTTGTGCAAGTGAAGTCTGTCTTAGTACCTTATTTTGTGGTAGTATTATGGAAATGAGTTTTCAGTAAGGTAAGGTGTAGGGTTAGGATTAGGGTTAGCAGACTGTCCTTTCTTAGTGATGTGTGCTAACCTTAAAACTACCCCTGTCCCAACCCCAGTCCTATACCATAACTTATCAGAGATTCTTTCCATAAGGCTTCCATTCTTTCAGATGAAGTGTGACTGAAGTTAGTGAAAGGATTTTGGTTAACAAACTAAAAATAAATAAATAGAAATAGAAATAACAATTTGTTTTCCTTTAATGAAAGGTGAGAGTTTTGATTTTTCATTTGTTCTGTAAGTATATTTTTGATCTATTGGCATCAGTTTCTATGCTTCACTGCGTATGCATATTAATATCTCAAGACACAAATGGTTGCAGTTTTGATTGTTTCATTACACACACACACACACACACACACACACACACACACACACACACACACACTGACCTGCCTCTTACCTATCCCTGAGGTTACAGAACATCCCTGATGTATCGTCTTATTTTCCCCTGCCCATCATAAATCATGGATGATTATATTCAGTCAGTTATGCCAGAGATTAGAGTTTCATTTGTCCTGTTGTTTCACAACTGCATCATGCCTAGACCTGTTTTATTATTCATTTTGTAAGTGACTCAAAAGAATATTGCAAAATTCTCTCTAATCAAGTGTTCCACCTGGCTTGTCTGGAAGTCTTCAGCATGCGATTTAGAGGTATGGCACCCCCCACCTCATTTTTCACAGCTGTCCTCGATTTGGCCTCTACTCCAATCTTCATAACTCATGGACTATAACAGTCAGTCACTAATGCCAGTCTGTTTAATATTTCATACTTTGTATATCTCAAAAATGCAGTACAGTATAAGTCCATCTCTGCTAGTATAGAGGGCTAAATATTAACAAGCTGCTTTCCATGCCATAAGTGCAAGGTTTGAAGGTTTTCTTCTTCCTTTTTTAATGTAGCTGATATTAGTGATTTGGGGTAATATTTAGAAAGCATCCCTGGTGTCTAGTGTTAATGCAGAGGACTAAAAATCTATTATTGAACAGTTTTGCATGTTGAGGGTACAGGGATTAAGGGTTCTGCTCTTGGCATAGTACAATCCCTGGTGTGTAGTGCCCCCCTCCCAAGCCCATCTATTCTTTGTGCTGCAAAACTGCTGTTCTATTAACTTTTTAAGTGCCTTTAGGTTATTTTATAAAGACTATCCCTGCTGTCTAGTCTGTACCTGTGCCCCCAAGAACTGCAGTATTTCCTGATTATTCTAGGGAAGTTTAGAGTTATGACATGCCCCCAACTCACCCCCACATGCACACACAGACATAGCCCCCCCAAACCCGATAGCACTTATTGACACACTTGACAATTCAACCACATGCACACACACACACACACACACACACACACACACACACACACACACACACACACACACACACACACACACTCACTTAAAGTGACTTATCCCCCTGCATATCCTCATACATGCAGCAACATGCATACACACATGCACAAACACTCTCGACTTGTCTGCTAAACTCCACTGCACTTACCTCAAACAAAGTCTTAGCCATTGGAAATAATGGGTTAATGTGAATGTTTGGCTGAGTTATTTTACAGTCAATAGCTTGTCTGCATAACTGCCCTACTGCAGGCATATTTGGTGGAGACCACATCACCCAGGAATGCCTCACTAGCATATACTTTGTTTGTGAAGATGGCCCAAAGAGTGAGTCTACAGACTGGATAGGATCACTGTAGTGGGCATGTCTCTGAAAAGGAAAGGGCCATTGCCAGACATGGAAACCCATGTTAGGGCTTTTTTCTTGAAGTAGCCCTTTTAGAATCCAGCCATTTGTCTATTGGTATTCAATAATGGTTTGCCTTTTGTGTGAATTTCTACAGTAGCTCTGAAGTAAGCTTTAGTCATTTTTACTGTTACTCATAATGCTGTGATATTGTTATAGCAGTGTACTAAAATGTATGCTAAAATTTGTTAGGTTAATAGTGGACGTCATGCTTCAGATAATTTAATTTCTGTTAGTATATGACTTTATATTAGAATCTGTTTTGCCAATAAAGTAGTTACAGTTTTCTATTCTCTGATTGCAGTTGTTATATTTTCTTTTCTACTTTCTTTCTTTTCTTTTATTTTACATTACCTTATTTTATATTGTTTTTATTATAAAGGGGATCTTTTCTACTTGTGCGTTATTTTTCTAAAGTTTCTGTGAATATATTTTTGTCTGTGTAGTTAAAAATGTTTGGTTAATTTTATTTCTTGGTTAGTGTGAATAGGGTTGTATTGCTGTTTTTGATGACATGGGTAGTGTGGTAGTAAGAACTTCATGATAAAGATAGCTTAATTACAACCAACAAATCTATACTCTGGCCTATATATAAATATTTTTGTATACCCCATTTTCTCTATTTTTTAGTCAGATATAGATAGACAGATGGGTAGATAGACAGACAGACACACAGAGATATAGATAGAGATGCATGTGGGAATTCAGTAAAGCTTACATAATTTTTTTCCGTATACGCATCGCACCGCAATGCATACACGAGCGCAAACAATTTTAGATTTGGTAAGTGTCGCTTAGAGGCACACAAGAGCATGCAAATAGGGAAAGTTCCCTGGAATGCATATTACCTAATAAGCAATTGAATTTCATGCAAATGACCCAGGTGGAGTGAGCCAACAAGAAGAAAGGCATCCGTGTAGACTCGGTGTCAGTGTCTGTAGTGTACATGGAATTTTTTTCACTTACAGGAATCTACATGGACAGAAGGGGATGTAAAAGTATCCAAATATGGACAAATATGGAAACTCCCCAGAAAATGTTAGAACACATACATATATGTGCAATAGGTACATTGCAGATGTCTAAAAAAGGAAGGGAATATGTAAAATTAATAATATTTTTTTTTAAATAATTTTGGCATGTTTGCGCTATTCGCCACAGTGCACAAACATGCTTAACAGAAATACAAAAAAAAAAAAACATTTCTGATATGTTTTCTACAAATGTACTACAGGCTGTCACCAAGCCCACATGGCTATGAATCATGTAGATTGTAGGCTGTCAGCACGGATATCTATGTAAATGAGTTGGATCTCCTGAATCCCTGAACAGAGCAACCATGTCTGCATTTCCACTTTGTGTAGGCTCCTACACGATGTTGATATTCCTGGAGGATGTGGATGATGTCAGGGGGTGTGTCCCATTATTTTCTGAGTTCTTAGTGCTCTGTGCACGTTTGCCTGGTGCGCTGCATAGCTTAGTGTGTTCGTGTAGACAGACCTCCCACGTGACATTTATGATGTAGGCATATGTCTAGGAAAACCAGATATCTTCAAAAATGTTTTAGCTAAGCTGCACACAGTGGCATGCAGCAGAGTGGTGCACACTAAAGTAGGGCTTTTATATAATGTTAATTATATTCTAGGAAGGTAAACTGCATCATAATTAACCAATCCCACACCATGAACCTAAAGCAGAGCTATATAAAATATACATACACCCTACATTCTTTTTTTCCCATGGTACTCTGGACCATTGGAGTAGACACTTGTGAATTTTAACTGGGATAATACTAGGGTCTGCTACAGGTCTGCTACATCTGTATGTGCTAGATGCTGAAGTCAGTGCTGCTAGCCCTTTTGACAATAGACCAAGGCCAAGAAGGAGAAGAGTATTCAGGCTCAGGATATCCTTTCAGGAGTTACATGTGCTGGAGATTGTAGAGCACTACAGGGTCAAGAGGGGCATATTACAAGAACTCACCGAGCTCTGCTGCCTTCAAATCAGATCCACAGAAAACAGAGGGGAACCCATCCCAGTGGAAACAAATGTATGTGTAGCCCTCAGGATACTAGCGACAGGTACTTTTCAAAGACTAAATGGGGACATGATGGGGGTGTCCCAGGCATCTGCATCCGGGATACTCCACCAGTTCCTGGATGCTATACTTCTACATGCCAGTGAGCACAATATTTGTCCTCTTCCTTCTGAGGAGAGAGCCAGCAAAATGCAACACTTCTACTATGTAGCACACTACCCTGAAGTACTGGGTGCCATAGATTGTACACATGTACACATCAAGGCACCATCTGGTGAGCAGGGTAGAATCTACGTTAACCACAAGGGGTACCACTCCATTAACTGCTAGGTCATGGGCAATGCCCAGGGGATTATCCTGAATGTGTGTGCTGGCAGCCCAGGCAGTTATTACGACTCCATATCTGGGACACATCACAGCTGTACCAAATGTTTGCTAGGGGGGACATCCCACATGGCCATTTACTGGGGAATGCTGGCTATGCTCTGGAACCATAGATGATGACACCCATCAGAAATGCACAAACACCCATGGAAGAATGCCATAATGAGACAGACACACACACACACACACACACACACACACACACACACACACACACACACACACACACACACACACACACACACACACACACACACACACACACACACACACATACACAAACTAAGAACATCATAGAGCATGTCTTTGGGCTTCTGAAGTCATGGTTCAGTATACTCCAGCCACATGTACACAGACATTCACAGAATGTCCTATGCTACACAATATGATCCCGTGGAAACCACTGCAGCAGGATCAGAAAAGAGAAGGGATGCACAGACCCCCACCAGTGCCTAGGTCACCACAGTCACAGTCACAGGAGGACTCAGAGGAGGAAGTCCCTGCTGTTTTCTCTGCAAGCAGACAAAGGAATGCTCAATATGCCCTGGCTTTGCCTGAGAGACAACGTATAGCAGATTTACTGACAACCTAGGGACCTAGGGTCTGACACCTTATTCCTATTCACTTACACATATTAAAATTGATGCCAGGCAACTCACACATCCTGTACCTATCCATGTATCGGCTGTGTACTGCTTGCATCAGGCGGAGTCACCCTGAGCAACAGTTGTGTCAACTGCTGCATTTGCAAAGTAAGTCCATAACCTATACTATAGGTAGCTTTCTACTATAAAACATGTAGGTATATACATATACAAATACTTAGCATAAAACCTAAACTATAATCATATACAAATGCAGGGACTGACTTTTATACTGGAATTAGTTCAGATTCCTAGACTTCAGAGCTGGTTTCAGGGGGACAGACTCATTTAAACCCAGCCCCCTATGTGCCCCCAGCCTCAAAATCCATTGAAGTTCCATACTTTCTGTTTGATTAACAAGGTTCCCCATCTTGCTATTCATAGTCTGGACATGTAACACTTGAAACATAAATGCATGTTGTTCATTCATTGATAGAGTATGTTTAGCCAAAGCACATTCCTTGCATTTGTATATGATTATAGTTTAGGTTTTAGTGCTAAGTATTTGTATATGTGTATACCTACATGTTTTATAGTAGAAAGCTACTTATGAGTGAGCTTAATTACACGGTATCTAGGATACTTACTTGTTTGTACATGATTGGCTGATTTGAATTTGTAATGTATATATAAGTAGAAGCTGCTTGTTACTTGTTTGTCTGATGTAGCAATGTTGACCATTGTAAAAGTGCTCACTTTTATTCATTAAAACTGGATTTTATATGTTGGTGGACTTGTCAGTTTTATTCCAGTTACCTTCTACTTTGGGTATTTTTTCTACTTTGATATATACCTCACTTTTGGGATTGTCTGTATTCATTTGGGAAGATTTGAAACTAATACTTTGTTGAAGCACCTTTTGATTTAATTACAACATTCAGTCTTCTTGGGTAGAAGTCTTATCAGCATGGCACATCTTGACTTCGCAATATTTGCCCACTATTCCTTGCAAAAGCACTCCAAATCTGTCATATTGCAAGGGCATCTCTTGTGCATAGCCCTCTTCAGGTCACCCCACAGATTTTCTATTGGAGTTAGGTCTTGGCTCTGGCTGACCCATTCCAAAACTTTAATTTTATTCTGGGAAGCCATTCTTTTGTTAATTTGGATGTATGTTTAGGGTCATTGTCATGTTGAAAGGTGAAATTCCTCTTCATCTTCAGCTTTCTAGCAGATACCTGAAGATTTTGGGCCAAAAGTGACTGGTATTTGGAACTGTTCATTATTCCCTCCACCTTGACTAAGGCCCCAGTTCCAGCTGATGAAAAGCAACCGCAAAGCATGATACAGCCACCACCATGCTTTGGATGGTGTTCTTTTGGTGATGCAAAGTGTTGCTTTTTTGTCCAAATGTACCTTTTGGAATTGTGGCCAGAAAGTTCAAACTTAGTCTCATCAGACCATAAAACATTTTCCCACATGCTTCTGGGTGACTTGATGTATTGTTATGCAAATTTTAGCCAGGCCTGGACGTTTTTCTGTATAAGAAAAGGCTTCCGTCTTGCAACTCTACCCCATAGTCCAGACATATGGAAATAGATTGTTGTCACATGTAGTACACAACTAGTACTTGCCAGAAATTCCTGCAGCTCCTTCAGTGTTGCTGTAGATCTCTTGGCAGCCTACCTGACTGGTTTTCATCTTGTCTTTTCATCAATTTTGGAGGAACGGCCAGTTCATTGCAACATCACTGCTGCCCCATATTTTCTCCACTTTTTGATGACTATCTTCACTGTGTTCTATGGTATATCCAAGGCTGTGGAAATTTTTTTGTAACCTTCTCCTGACTGATACCTTTCAACAATGAGATCCATTTGATGCTTGACAAGCTCTCTGCAAACCATGGCTTTTGCTGTAGCAGGCAACTGAGTAAATGTCAGGAAAATCCTACTAGGACAGCTGAACTTTTTTTGGGGTTAATCAGAGTCTCTTTAATTAGTGACAGGTGTTTACCCAGGAAGACTGAATGCTGTAATTAAATCAAAAGGTGCTTCAACAAAGTATTAGTTTAAGGGTGTGTACACTTATGTAACCAGCTTATTGTACGCTTCTTATTTTTTATATTTTTCCCTAACAGATTTCTTTGTTTTTCAATTGAATTGTACAGGTTATAGGTCACATTAAAGGTGGGAAAAGTTTTGAAATTATTTATTGTGGTCTCATTTTTTTATATTGCAAAAACCTGGGATTTTAACAGGGGCATGTATACTTTTTATTAATAAGTGTAGATTTTAAAGCTATTAAGAATGTTATAATTCGTAATTGGAGTATTTTTAGAAAAATGAAGAGTTGGAGGGTAAAATTGGAAATGGGCCAAGATTCATTCAGAAAATGGGTAAGAGTTTTAAAAATTATTTCCAGTCTAAACTCAATTTTAGTAAATAGACTAATTCCAAATGTGGGATGGCCAAGTGTTTGAATTGCAATATGTGTAACTATTTGTATGTTGAAAGCAATCAGTAGGTAGTGGGAAGGAATATTGTTAAAATTCCTGGTTTATTCAGCTGCAAAGTTAAGAATGTAGTTTATTTAATCATATGTTTGGAATGTAATGCATTATATGTAGGTAGAACTACAAGAGAATTATACCGTCATATATATGAACACAAATATGCTTTTCAAGTTGAGGATAACAAAAATGCTATGAGTAAGCATTTTAAAACTGAAAATTGTAAGGTTAATTTTAAATGTTTAGTATTAGAAAAATTAAATGACACAGTGTTCTGTATGAACATAGAGGAAAAGTTAGGCTGGTTAGAGTATTCTTGGCAAGTTAGATTAAATGCCTGTTTCCCCTCTGGTTTTAATAACAGGGAAGAATTTGTAATGTATTTAAAAAAAAAGGTTTCACACATTAGTTTACATTGTATTTAAACTGCAAGGCTTTATTTATAGAATATGTTTGTTTTTAAATGTTTTAATTATTATTGGTTAGTAATTATTTAATGTATTATGTGATGTATTTGATTATGTGACTAGCTGCTGATAGTATATAAGATTGTTATTTATAAAAAAGTTTTAGCTGAAGAAGTCTCGTTGTAAAGGTGTGGAGACGAAAGTGCTTACCGTTAGAGAAATAATGGATTATTTATTGCTTCTGTTGCTTTGCTTTGTTTTCATTTTATATATATATATATATATATATATATATATATATATATATATATATATATATATATATATATATACATATATATATATATGTGTGTGTGTATGTACATGTATATATTTGAATATGTCTCACACTATGTCTGTCTCCCACACTCTCTCCCTATATATATATCTATATATATATATATATATATATATATATATATATAAAGAGAGAGAGAGAGTTGATGTGTATATATTTATATATATATATATATATATATATATATATATATATATATATATATATATATATATATATATATATATATATAGATACAGACATCTCTGTGTCTCCCCATATATCTAGATAACACACATGTATGTCAAGCACACACACACACACACACACACACACACACACACACACACACACATACAAAGATACATATATATTTATATATATATATATGTATATTTATATATATATATATATATATATATATATATATATATATATATATATATATATATATATATATACAGAGAGAGAGAGAGATTCACTTTATAATATTTAAATACTGAAATGTTGAATTTCAGTATCCCGAGATTATAAAGCCGAAAACTCACAAACACAAAAAACAAAACCCTGAAATTTAAAACTGCAAACATCAACAAAACACTACACCACACATACAAACACAAATACACCTACCTCCTGACACTATGGAGATTTATGTTTACCCGCTCGATGTTCTGCACTTTTGCTATTTTCGGGTCGACAATGTCAGATTCAACATTGTTGGCTTTCGAGAAGTTAATATAGCCCCATATATATAGGTTCCGTTCAGAAGCTCGAAATACTGAAATCTTGAATTTCAGTATTTTGAGCGCAAGAAGCCGAATCCACATAATAGCAAAAGTTTAGAAGTGCGACATTCAGAACCTCGAATACCGGAGGTTTTGAATTTTGCACTTAAGTTCCGCTATGGTTATGTATTCAGGTAAGTGTGTGCGTTAAGGGGTTTGGGGAGGGGCTGTGGTGTGTGTCAGTGTGTTTTGTTGCTGTCATGTGTGTGTGTGAAGAGACAGTAGCTTGTGTGGTGGTATTTTGTGTGTGTTTGTATGTAGTGTGACCTCAGAATGAGAATATTTAAGTAGGGGGTTGTGAGGGGTGTAGCCCATCACATGGGGGGTGCAGGGGGCTTGCTTTCATGTAGTAGAGTGATTGTGTGTGTTTGTGTGGTGGATGGTGTGTGTGTGTGTGTGTGTGTGTGTGTGTGTGTGTGTGTGTGTGTGTGTGTGTGTGTGTGTGTGTGTGTGTGCGTGTGCACGTGTGCGTGTGTGTGTGTGTGTGTGTGTGTGTGTGTGTGTGTGTGTGTGTGTGTGTGTGTGTGTGTGTCTGTGTAGTAAAACTGCAAAATTCAAATCTTGCAGTATTCGAAGTTTTGAATTTCATGGTTTTTAATTTTCATTGTTTTGTAGATTCCACTTCTTGGGCTCGAGATAATGAAATTCGAGATTTCAGTATTTCGAGCTTCTGAAGTGAATCCATCTCTCTCTCTCTCTCTCTCTCTCTCTCTATATATATATATATATATATATATATATATATATATATATATATATATATATATATATATGTGTGTGTGTGTGTGTGTGTGTGTGTGTGTGTGTGTCCCTATTGTCTGACATATGCATGTAGAGTATGTACTCATGTTGAGCACTTTGACACACTTATCATGTTGGTCAAAGGATCAAATGTAAGGGCTCAAAAGTAGGTAATGCACTTATTTACTGCCCCCTGTGCCTGCTGAATGTCACCGCACTTACATCAAGAAGTGAACAAGGTTGTGTAATGTACACTGTTGTGTACTAACACATTGACATGGCAAAGTGATTTTGGCTACAGGCTTTACTAACCGAATGCAGTCAGACACATATGGCCAAAATGGCTACTGTTGTCACATAGCTAGAATAAAAACAAGTTTTCTGCCTGTAAGGCTGCTACTTGCAGATAACAGTAAGAAGCAATGTTGCTCTGCAGGCCACACATGCTGTTCAACTCAGGCCTGATTTACCCCCTATATAAGCAGTTTGCCTGCAGTCATTTATAAAGCAGACTTAAGCCATGGAGCATGCATTAAGTACTGTGATTTGTAATGTGTACACATAGGTAGGGGTTCTAATCTCACTCCAGCTCACTTGGTGTATTTGTGTATGTATGTGCATCTCCCTAAAATACCAAGTGTGACTTCCCTACTGATTTCCAAAGTGCAATGCTTCTGCACTTTTTGGGCCTTGCAGTTGCTGCAGGCTTCCAAACTCTTGTCTTTCAACAGGCCTGCTGATGTCATCTACCATAAGACTACCGACAGGCATCTTAATGTCAGACTTAAGCTGTGGCACTTGCATTAAGTGCTGTGATCTGTAGTGTGTACGCCTAGATAGGTAGGGGTTCTAATCTCCCTCCAACATACTTGGTGTGTTTGTGTATGTATATCCCCCTACAAAATACATATGATTATCACAGTAACTTAGAAAGAGGTATTGCTCTCCCTAAAATGCTTCCTGACATCATATTGTCAAACTTAAGCTGTGGCATGTGTGTTAAGTTCTGTGATCAGTAGTGTGCAAGACTAGTTAGGTAGGGGTTTTAATCTCATTGCAACCAATTGGGCCATGTGTGTGCTGTACAGTGTTTTGTAAACATGAATTGATAGTGGTATTCTACTCACTGTAGCCAAGTCAATGTGTGTGGATATTAATCAGATTATTTTACATCAGCCTATGGAATAATAGCATCACTGGATTTTACTAGGCTAATGGCCCTAGGGCACTAACAATCCAAGCCAAGTTCTTAACGTTATGTACACAATCAGCACCAATCCCCCTATCAAAGAGGGACACAGGCAGAATCCCTGGGGTGAACTTATGGTCACCCATCCAATCATACAGAATGCATCTGAAGATGGCCAATGAGGTGCTCTGTTTGACATCAATTGGTAGTCTGTTTCAAAGGTTCTTTACACCTGGTATACATATTTGTCCCTCCAGCATGTGTCATTGAATGTCAGATACCAGGTTATGGTCCTTACAGCTAGTAATCTGTGTACCATTTGACTTACAGATATGTGCCAGTTCCAATACAGCAGGGTCAGAGATTGAATCATATTCAAGGCAGAGATCACTTCTGGTTTGTCTGTATGACACAAACTAAAGTGACATTGATAGTGGACGTCTCCCATAGCAGAGATTCTGCAGACTTGAATTTTCTTTGTGAGGGATATTTGTGGTCTCTGCAGTTGCCATGGGTGCTTGGAAAGGTAATCACTATGGTCACACCTACAAGGCCTCGGTATGACCACAATGTGTACATTCAGAACATATCTCCACATTTAACATTTAACATCAAAGAACCCAAACGCAGAGTAACACTGTAAGAAGGCACAACATCATGGATGTTGTGCCTTCTTACAGTGTTACTCTGCTTTTGGATTTTTTGATATTTTATCTACAGACTGTCTTGCTTTGCCTTGTTGGGAGACTTTTGGATATTTAACATTTAACATTCATGTAGACAGTACATGTTTCTAGCCATCAGGCCTAGGATGATACTTTAGCTAACACCTTGCAGTAAATCTACATAAGTGACAAAAATGTTTAGTGCTTGCCAGCAGCAGGCGCATGGTCTCTTCCTATTCCTGATTGTCTTGAAAAACACTTGAGGGAGAAGTAGTGTAAGCAGCACTTCATGTTATAGTATAACACTGGAAGTACATCCAAATATTCCCCAGTTACAGCGGCTACTATGATAATAGGTATGTGGGTCACAATCTCTTCATGAGCTTGCAACTGCAGGTAACCAGCTTCCCACTACCACATAATACACCTGACACCCACATACAACCATGTACAGCTTTACAAACTACATGTTACACTATTACGATGCTGATTCAAATACACATACCTGGACATTCCTCTTGTGTGGAAATGGTGGCATCCACATCCATGACATATGGTGTGATGGAAGCCTGGGAGCTATCCTGTGTTGCAAGGTTCACCAGGAATTCCTCAGTGACTGTCAGAGGTTGTTCTGCTGCAGGCCCACCACCAGTGACCTGATGATCCCTGGACATGTCCACTATCCTTCTGTGTGTCATGTGGATCATGTCTGTGGCATGGTCTTGTACCTGATCGCATGTTTGATTATGATGCCACATGGCACTTATGTTACATACCAGTTCATCCCACAAAGCTTATCGCTCCTGCCTATTTGCCCTCCCTCTGGACAGCAGCACTTGGTAGTGTTGATGTAATGATTGTAGTGTGACCCATAGCAGGAAAGCCCCCTCCCCCAAAAAAAAAACATATGTCCATAGTGCAATGCCAAAACATAGTTGTGTAGTATTATGACTGTAGCAAAGGCAGTATCCAGGACATCTGTGTCCCTAGTTAACAGACAGCATTAATCCCTTTCTGAAGTCTACATCCTCTGTAAGTTTTACACATTGGCAGATCAATGGCATGTCACAAGTATAGTTGTAAGAAAGACTTACTGATGTAATCCCCATTCCCCCCAAGTATAATAAAACATATGCATCATGTTTAAAAAAATGTTACATACCTGATGGAGTACAATACTCCTCTTTTGGGAGATACAGATATATAAGTGATGTCCCAATGATAGCCATAGAAAGTCACTCTCATACACAGTGGTGTTCCTGGCTAGGAGTTTTGTATTTTTAAGATGGTTCACATTAGCAGGTAATTGTCTCTGAACCGGTCTGTGGTTGAGTAATTCTGATTGCAGCATACACAGGTAATTAGCAGTATAATCAGGCAATCCCATGAAACTATTGAAGAAGATATAAGGGCTCACAGTAGAGTCTATCCCGTATCTTATATGTTGGGATGGAGATGCTGGAGTAGAGATAATACCTCAGTACAGAGAGGATGTTTGTACTTGATAATTATTGCATACACTTGTATGTGTTACAGGCTCCAGCTGCTGCAGGTAATTCACATAGTGAGAGAGGCTGTAGAATGTGGAGGATTTGGCAATCCTGGTGTACAGCCAGAGCTAGATTAAGGGAAACCATCACACAGGATACTGAGTTGTGTGTTTAAGGTAAGTATGTCAGCCAAAGGTATTATTAACAGAGTAAAAGGCAACATGTGTGTTGTGTCATTGAGCAAGGTAGGGGTACATTTACCATTATGGCAACCATTTGGACAACTGCCAAGCCATCTACTAAGTTATGGTTGTCGTCTAGGTTGTGTGTGCTGGCAAACCCTGTTGCCACCATGACTTACATATGTGTAAGCTAGTTGTGCAGCTGTGCTTATCTGTAATATCAGTAGCGAATGATTGTGTGCTGTCTTACATAACCTAAACTTCTCTGTGAATGCATAGCACTGCATGACCTGACAGTCTAAGCACTTTCAACTGTTGTAATAGGAATATGTGGACTGTGGTACTATCTGCAGGACTTTGATTTTTATCATTGAAGAGCAGACATTCCATCTGAAATGCTTTGGGTGGATATCTGCCTTTCCTGTAACTATTCTAGTCCAGATACAGATTTGCTGTAACCAGGACTGTTCGTAAGCTTCTGAACCCCCAAAGTCTTTCTGTGTTGGAGAGAAGCCTTCTAGCTTATCAATGGGGGTGGTAAGCATTAGGTAGTCTATATACAAAAGGGGTTTCTGGCCCAGAAATTGTAGTCAATTGGCCGTTTAGGCAGTTTTTCCATCTCTTTCAACTTTCTGGTTTAAAAGCCTGTGTTTGCACTTGTTTCCCACCTTTCCTGTAACTAGTCTAGTCCAGATGCAGATTTGCTGTATCCAGGACTGTTTGTAAACTTCTGAGCCCCCAAAGTCTTTCTGTGTTGGAGGAAAGTCTTCTAGCTTATCAGTGGGAGTGGTAAGCACTAGATAGCCTATCTAACACAAGAGTGGTTTCTGGCCCAGAAATTGTAGTTTATTGGCCATTTGGGTAGTTTTTCCATCTCTTTCAACTTTCTGATTTAAAAGCCTGTGTTTGCGCTTGTTTCCCACCTTTCCTGTAACTAGACTAGTCCAGATACAGATTTGCTGTATCCGTACTGTTTGTAAGCTTCTTAGCCCCCCCCCCCAAGCTTTTCTGTGTTGGAGGGAAGCATTCTAACTTATCAGTGGGAGTGGTAAGCACTAGGTAGCCTATCTACCACAAGATCCAGGTACATATTCTTAGTTTTAGCACTTGAATTTGCTTATTTGTGCTCAGCATTTGTTCAGAACTTGTTATTAGCACTAAATAAGCTACAAATTACTACAGCACTCAACCTTCCTCTTTACCTAGAGGAAAACAGTTTTTGTACTTACATTCCTCTCTTGCTTAGAGAAAAAACAGCTTTTATACTCACTTTCTTCAATTGTCTAGAGGAAAGTAGTTTTTTATTCAGGCATGTCCTAGGGTCAGCTCCCAGTGTTCTCTCTTGTCTATCTAATGAATATGGGCATCTTGGGGCAATGTAGTAATTGCCTCATGTACACAGACAACCCTCTCCTCCTACCACCTAATACCACAAACTGTGAGAGATGCACTTATCTAACCAAACTGGAGGTAAAGCTCTCTCCAACCAATACTGAACTTGACAGTCAAGAGGAGAAGGTAAACAATTGCACCACACCACACTCATCACATAGCTCCACTAAACCTACACCACCAAAATCCACACATAGAAACACAAAAACATTCATAGAGGCTCTCAATAATAATCTGCTCAAGCAACAGAGTCCTCCAAAGCAGAAACACAAGCAACCTCCACCCCCCCAACACAACCCAAATGACACATAGCCCACAGACTCAGTGTGCCAATAAACCACAGCCCATAAGGCAAAGCAACGTACCCAACACACTAGTCTAAGCTGACTCTATAGTCAGGCACACTGATGTCCCACTCACCATGCTAAGCAAGGAGAAGGTTACTGTTAGCTGCCTGTTGGTTGCCAGGATCCGCCACATAACCCACGCACTTAGGTCACTCCACAACACATACAAATATGACTCTGTCATTGTCCATGTTGGTGTGGATGACCTAAGATGTACCTCCCTGCACTGCATGAAAAGAGACATGGAAAAGGTCTCCGATCTTGTAGCTCAGGCAGGTATGACCCTAGCCCTGAGTAGCATCCTGCCATTGCCCAGAATGATACCGCAGTACAAGGACAAAATGATTGACTTCAACAATTGGCTAAGCTTCTGGTGTCATTCTAAGGGGATCCAGTATCTGTCTGCCTGTGACGACATGGTCAACATACCACGATGCTTTGCCAGAGATGGCTTGCACCTGTCACCCCCGGAATTCCGGATACTGGCTAAGGGTCTTGCGGCACCTATAGTGCCTTTTTTAGGCAAGGTTCAAATAACAAATTCACCACCATAACAGGAACAGGCAAGCAAAAACTGAGGGTAATGCTACTCAATGCTAGAAGTCTAAATCTCAAAATGCACTCACTCAAGGCACTCCTTAAAATGGAGAAAATCGATATCTGTGCAGTGACTGAGACCTGGTTCAAGGCTCTAGAGAGCACCCCTGCATTACCAGGTGATAACTCATACCACACTTTTCGGCCATCTAACCTGGACCAGAACACCAAAGGCAGAGGTGTGTCCATATTCATTAAGGATATCCACACCTCCAGGCTCGTTGCACAGCATAATACATCCGAGGTTATCCAAGTGCAACTAACTCTGGGCAAAATTGCAATCCAAATTGTAGCTTGCTACAGATCCCCCACCATGCTCCAGGATTCCCACTCCTCTTTTCTTGATATACTGGAAAATATTAGGGTTCAACAAAACACCCTAATAATGGTGATTTCAACTACCCCACCATTAACTGGGAAAACTACTCATGTACCACCTCCTTCACTCAATGTTTTCAGGAATTCATAAATTCCAATGTCCTGGATCAACTTATCCACACCTCCACCAGGGGCAACAATATCCTAGACCTAGTCATTACCAGCATGAGTGACCAGTGTTCCACACCTGAAGTCAATTCCTTGTTGGTCAGATCCGATCATAAGCTAATCACCCTAGATATCCGCATTCCCACCCCCACCCACCATTAAGGAAAAAAAATTTCTCCAAAGCCAACTTCATGCTTCTTAAGACAGAAGTGGCAAACTTCATGACACGCATGCAGATGGACAATACAGTTATGACTGCTGAATCCTACACAAATGCACTCTATAAGCACTTACATGAGTGCATGGATCGTGCTATCCCAAACAGAACCAAGGTGCTATCCTCCAATAAAAAGGAAGCCAATCTGGTGCTCCCTTGCCATAAACAATCTCTATAACAGAAGGAAAAAACTGTTGCAAAAGAGAGTAAAATCCCATGAGTGGAGGAGCTCCCAGGTCAGCCTAAGATCCTCCAAAGCTAGCTATGAAAACACAATTGCCACTGATTTTAAGGGCAACCACAAAGCATTCTATAGCTATGTCAAGAATCTCAATAGCAACACCCAGATCTGCTCTGAGTTACACACAATGGCATGAAAATTACAGAACCAACTGATATTGCAAACATCCTGGCAGATAGGATCAGTGCTAACTTTACCCCCCCTCTCACCCCCTAATTATACAGGAAGAATGCAGAGTCCTTGTAATCACATCTATGCAGATAAAATCTGCACTCTCTAGAACCAAAAACACAGCATCCATGGGACCGGACAAGATCCCAGACTGCTTTTTACATGAACTTCAGAACGAACTGGCTCCCCACCTAAGTACCATGTTCAATCATAGTCTCACGTCAGGGTTTGTGCCCACTGAATGGCACACAGCAACAGTTATCCCACTCCACAAAGGGGGAGCCACCACTGATCCTGGGAACTATCGGCCTCTTAGCTTGACGAGCCTGGTCAGCAAGGCCATGGAATGTATCATCATGGAACTCATAAACAAAGACATTGGTACCTTCCAAACTCTGGACCCCACCCAATTAAGGTTTGTGAAAGGCAGAGCATACCTCCTGAACCTGATCGACTTCTTTGAGGCAGTCACCAAAGCCATAGACAAAGGTAAGGTGGTTCACACAGCCTATCTTGACCTCACCAAGGCTTTCAACACCATCCTCCATTCTGGAATTATAGCTAAACTCACTAAACTAGGTATAAATCCCTACATCACAAGATGCATTGCCAACTGGCTCACTGACAGAACCCACATTGTAAAAGTTGCAGACTCCATATCTGACTTCAAACCAGTGACAAGTGGAGTACCACAGGGTTCAGTTCTGGGACCTCTCTTGTTTGGTATCTACTTCTCTGAAGTACAGACTAACACAGAAGGTCTTTGGCTAATGAATTTTGCAGATGACTGCAAACTAGAAGCCATAGCTGAGTCCCCAAATGATGTACACATCCTACAGAAGGGCCTCACTGAGACAAATGCCTGGTGTCAGAGGTATGGCCTCAAGCTCAATTCCAAAAACTGCACTGTCATCCCCTTTGGTAAAAACTCCTTACCCATGAACTACCACATAAATGGCAGTCTATTTAATGCTGAATGTGTGATAAGAGACCTTGAGACCCATGTGGACAGTAGTCTCTCCTTTGATAATCACATCGCCACAGTATTCAGGAAATCCTTCTATGTGGCCCACCTCATCAGAAAAGGGTTCTCATCCAGGAAAAAAGAGGTCATTGTTCCCCTCTACTCAACACTCATTAGACCCATTATAGAGTACAACACCTCTTTTGGAATGTACCTCACAAGACATCTGCAGCAGCTGGAAAGGCCACAGAAGTACATCACAAAGAGGATTACTAGCCTCAAACAGATGCCCTATACTGACTGTCTCAAAAAACTCCAGATTTACTCTGTAGCATATCGCCTACTCTGAGGAGATCTCTGCCTGACCTATAAAGCTATGCTAAACCCAGAGCTGTTGGACATGCTACACCTAAAGAAATCCCAATCCCTCCGAGTTACACACTCTAGGGACCTAAACTTTTTCACCACAGTAAACAGGACATGCTGGAGGGATATATTCCTGTCCCAGAGACTTCCTATACTCTGGAACAAGCTACCCATCTATGTCAACCAAAGTTCCTCAATCTTGATGAGTGGATGGGAAATAGGAATACACCCTGGGGATCACTTCTGTGGCTCTGCTTTACAGGGACAAAGGAAATTAACTTTCTTGGATGGTGTAAACCAGGGAACCTTGTTGGCTAGGCTTACATAGGCCCTTGGGCTGATAGCCTAGTACCTACCTATGAACCTATGAAATAGTTGTTGACACAGTCATTCAGTACATAATTCACAATAGTGATGTCCATATACATGCATTTTAATTTGTATTCCCTACTGGATTTGAATCCAGGACCTTGCGTACCAGAAGTTAATGTTGTCCACGCATTTAACAGACTGAGCTGCTGAGTCAATGTTACAGCAGCTGTATTTTTCAATATATAATTGCACACCTACATGCTGTTAGAAATCTTATTTACATCCATTATTCTGTGACCGGCTTTCTAGTGATGTATTCCTATACTAGACTACAAGTTACACTCCCATCGTTCCATTATTCTTAAAACAAATTTATGCAACATGGCACAATGCACAGCCCTCCTCAAACATGCTTAATGATGGTAACTTAGCAATTGGTATGTTTTGCTTAAAACATATGTGTTAATTAACAGCTATGTAGCTTGGTGAGTTGATGCACTAGTCTGCAGGTCTGATGGTCCTGGGTTCATAATAGTGCACAGGTGTACATTTTGAATGTGATTTTTATTATTTCACACATGTATATCAATATAGCGCTATTAGCTTTGCTTAGCAATGCTGTGTGCTGTGCAGCATCGTGCAAAAAATCTATAAAGAAATGGAAAATGGGGAGATAGTACAGTAGCGAACTGAGGTGTAAGCAGGGGGGAAAACATAGTGAAAGGCAGGTAGGTATATGCAGGAAGGGTGTTGGAAAGAATCATAGCTATCCATTTCTTGTACAGTAACAACTGTGCACTTTAACAGACTTTTTAGCTGAATTTGGACTGTCACCCCAGAGAGAGGGGTGAGGACAACAGAAGTGCATTGTCAAGACAATTGGACCAAATTAAGTGTGTCCAGTCAACGTGTCTGCAAAATGGAGAGCTATGTATGGGACCATTTTTTGGGGGGACAGGTGTCCATTTTTTTTTAAAGGTGAGAGTAGAATGTTGGGGAGGGGACACTGGTACTTATGGAGGATGTAAGTTGGGAAGGTGAGGAAGCTTTGGCAGACAGACAAGACAGCAGACATGGTTGGTGTCTGACACAAGAGGGGGTGAACACTTTAGTAGGGTTGGGTGTTATGGAATCTCAGTCCCACGGACGTCAGACAAGGTAGTAGTGTGACTCAAGTCTTCACCCATGGTACTATCAGCACTGTTCCTTCACTGCTGCTGTGGAGGCAGTGGTTGATGCCAATGTCAGGGGTGATGCTGCCCCAACAGGGTGGACAGCATGCTTTCCATCTGGCGTAGGCATGCATTGAGAGTTCAGCACAGCAACCCATGCACCATGCCTGGTAGTTCCTCAAGTGTGACATAATCACCCCTCCACTTCCACTCCCACAGAGGGGCCCACCCCTAACCTCTGGGGCAGAACTACCCAATGGCACAGGTAGTGCAGGGGAAGCAGAGGTGTCCACACCAGGCTGCAGCCCATATGTGCTGGGCCCTGGTGCCATGTCCAGGGGAACCAAGGTAGATGGATCACCAGGAACAGGCCTACCTTGTCACACTGTAGTAAATTAAATATAAATGTAAGATAAAAATAAACATAACCAAACAAATGTTAGTATTGACATAATAGAAGATAATAATGATAAATTGAAAGAAATATAAAGGAATATAATGAGGAACACAACAATAAATAATGTAAATGAACATATTTTAACAGTAAAGCAGTATGAAATTATATATAAGGCCAACATAAGAGGTAGTTACAAATAATATATTAATATTAAATTATAATAATAAATAACATTAATAAATTAAAGAAGAAAAGGGGTGGAGTGAGAGAGAAAAAATACTATTAGTAACTTTGCAGGTAATATTACTACACAGACTACTACTACATACTTCGACATATGTACAATTTCAGTTGTGAGTGCTGTGAGTGCAAATATTGCATAGATGATATTGCATGTACATAGTCGTCAACCTGTTAGCATGGGACAGTATGGGCCAAACCCTAACAAATGGTGGTACACAGGCACAACTACAGGGAACACTTTTTACATAGTGTGCTCATACAGTAGTAGCAAAGTGTTCTGATAATGGATTTGCCAATAAATTGCATTCCAAGTAATGTCATGTATCCCCTAATCAACACCAAGACATATAGAGCACTAGTCATTACATTCTGCAAAATCATGACAGTTGAGAGGTATGTTTATGTACACTAAGTACACTAGACAGCTGACCATTTCTCAGTTGACTGTCATAAGATTAGAACCCACAAGCAGTGACTATAGAAATAATGTGCACTTTATTTAAATATAATGAATTCTCAAAACACCATCTCCATTAAGACTTTTATTACATTTTGTATGAAATCATACATTTACACACATGCATAACTATGTGTGGTATTACACTGGAAACTAAATGCAGTGACCACATGAATAATGAGCATGTTATTTGAATACAGTAGTTATCAAAGCACCATCTCCTTTTACACTAATGTTTAGTGTCACATGAAATCTGGCAGTTACGTTGCATGTTTGGCTGTGTAGGACATCTGTTGACCAAACTGTTTACCCTGTTCATTTACTGAGTGAAATCTACAGCATATTTTGGGAAAAATTATCTGAACTGAAGCTTGACACTCAATCTGGGTACTGCACTACATGCATTTCTGATATTTGTTGATGCATTATTTGTTAGTTAATATGTGACAGTTGACTGTTGTCAAATTAGAACACACATGCAGTAAATACAGGAATAATGAACACTTATTTGAAAAGGTTACTTATCAATGCATAATCCTGTTTTAAACTTTATTGATAATGTTTCCTAAAATCTGGCTTTTAAACACATGGATAGCAGTCCAGAACTTCAGTTACCTTAGCCATATACCATGTTCATTGACTAGGTGGAATATACAGCATTATTTCAGATAAAATGAGCAGAACACAGGCTTGAACCTTATTCTGGGTATTGCACTACATTCATTTCAGATATTTGTTGCTGCATTCTTTATTAATTTACATTTAACAATTGGAAGGTGTCAGATTTGAACACACACACAGTGCATACAGGATAATGAACACTTTATTTGAAAACATTACATATCACAGCACCATCACCCTTAAAATCTATTAATTAATGTTGTTTCAACTCTGGCATGTAGACCATGGATAGCTGTCTAGAAAGTCTGATAAGTAACCCATATACCCTGTTCATTTATTGAGTGCAAACTACAATATATTTCAGACAATGAGCAAACGAGAACAGTGACTTGATTTGGGTAGACCCCAACATTAACTTAAGTTTGGTAGCTACACTACACAGTACTGCATGTCTACTTGCTTTACCATTTCCGATAGGCAGTGACAAATTAATACAGATGTAAGATGTCCCAAGTTTGTCATACCTGACTGTTACAACTGCAAACTCTGTAATTAATTTAATGTCTAATTATGTTATGCATTAAGTTATTACTTTGATGCTTTCCTGCTTACCACACAATTGCTTCATCCTGGCCAGGCACCCTGCATGGGACTGGTCATTGCGAGCCCTCTCCTCTGCAGCTGTGGTAAGAGAACCAAACCATTATGCATACCAGTTTTGCACAGATTCAGCTTGTATAGTTCTAAATTACTGCCAAACATACTTACATATCTGTGAAGTTTGCCCAGCCCTAGCTTCTTGGACCCAGTTGATAAAGGTTCCCCTCTTCCTATGCCTCGGGTCATTGTAGTGGTGAGGACACTGCTCACCAGTGTGGGGATACCAGTAGCACTGGTAATTTCCATGGCCAACTGATCCCAGGCCTCAGACTTACACTCTGAGCCCTGGTATTCGTCCTGCAGCAGCCGAGGTTCATAGTTCTTAACCAGGAGTCCAACAAACACTCTGGACTCTAGTACATCCCACCTCTGCACCTGAAAGTGCACTCCTTCTCTAACACCAGCAAATATATCTACAGCCAAATGAAGACTGCAAAGAATTATGTGAAATTCCTGGCTAATGGCCTTTATATAGGCTTCATTCCCGCTCTTGCACGTCATGCTGTAACATTCAAAAAAAAGGACCGTGCAGCTTAGCATCATGCAAACTCACACAAACTATGTTTAAGTGAAGCTTAGCAACATGCAAATGGAAATAGACCATTGACTATGCTTAAGCATTGCTTAGCATTGAGCGGCTTTCCACAAGGTAACTAGTTTTTAATTTTAAATTAAACCAATGTTTCAGTCACTTGACACATTTTTCTCAGCAATGAATGTAAAAAGTATGACTGCTCAGGCCTCGAACCCAGGACCTACTACATTACAGGTCATGACTCAACCTACCTTGCCACTGGGATAGTGAAGGGAACTCCTACATCTTCAGATATTTTGCAACGTGCCTGTAAGTGTAGCGCAGCTTCACTGTGCAGTTTTGCGCTTTGCCAAGCACCTCAAAACTATAACAACTGAATGCATCCCATTTCTATTTTTGGATGTCTAGTGAATGACTGTATCTGTAATCAAAGCTATGTATAGCTAAATACCACACCACATTGCAAAAACAAGCAGAATAAAAAAATTGATTACACCTGTTTCTATTTTTAGATATATAATAGATGTCTGCTTTATATGTATAAGCGCTGCACAGCATTACTAAGCACTGTGATGTACCACACAAACATCACATAACTGTAAAAAAGATAATTAAATTGCAATTTCATGTAGTAAAATCTGTTGTTCACCTTTTGTCAAGGTTAACAGGCCAAGAGGTATTGTGCTGTGCTTACCAGCTGTCCATAATATTTCTGTACAGTCCACAAGTACAGGACAGCCTCTACACTGCTGTGTGCATGGATTCAGTATTAGTGTTACTGTGCTCTCCCTCAGCAGTGAGCCATAATTAATATATATGGTGTGATACCGAGGAGGAACCATGGCCGTGTACATGGATGCATTCCACGTAGGCTCTACACAAAGCCTAAACAGATTTTATTGAATCCTGGGGGTATTCTTCCTTTACTTCTCATCTCACTTAAAATCCACACATAAGTTTTGAATCCTTTTAAGCCATAAGTATGAACATAGCATGGCTATATGTCAATTTACATAGACTAGTATAAAAAACAAATAAATAAATAAATAAATAAATAAATAAATACAAACTTGGAATAATAATTGACCTTAATTTACATTTCAGTCAGTACATCCTAATCAGTTTAAAATAACATAAGATGAATTTGTAAAGTCAAACATTCCTAGCAGAACATGTACAAAAGACCATATCTCACATTTTTCTGCTCCCGTATCTTTTCTATAAGTCATCAACTTTAATTAAACTACAGAATTCTCAGCTCGCTCTACTGGTGCATTCTTACTGCTCAAGGAATCCTCTACACCCAGAAAAAATGTTTTGCCAGCAGCAAATTATAAAACTGGTACACCCTCAGAGAACTATGTTTACCAAGTCAACACCTAGTATTCACTCAAAAATCTAAAAATCAACACTCCCCCATCCCTTTGTCTTTGCCTATACTCTGTTAGCAAACTCTGATAGTGAAGGCAGTTTCCAGCACACAATCCAAACTTCTGCTTGGTCTCATACCACTCTGTTACCTTTCCTTCTCTAGTTATTTGATTTCTGTACATTGGCACATTTGCTAATCTTCTCTAATAAACACCAGGTCCCTCTTGCCTATTTTCTATGTTCCTACTTGCAGCCATCCCTGTTAGTAAAATCTCTTTTCTCCATTCACATGATGGCTTAATTCCAAAATACTTCCCTCTGCTTTATAAATATAATATTTTATATGGTTATAATTATTCTCCTGAAGAGCCTGCATCCAAAATCCTGACCTCCCCTTTTGACATTATTTCTTCCCACTTGGTTTGTATCCTTTTGCATACATTGTGTAAATGAGCCATAACTGAAATTTTGTTGTTACTCAATATATTTTGAATTTAATAAAGGTGTTTAAAAATCTGAAAATCCTAATTATGATAGTCTACACTCTGCACAAGCTATTAAAATTTGGAATTTGTTCCCAAAAGCCATTAGAAAAATCTCAACCCATCCACAATTTAAAATCTCAAAATAATTCTTTTCTTGTACAAACTTCATTAGTAACTACCCTTTTTATTCAAACTGTCATTTCATTTACAATGAAAAACTCCAGTAACCAGCGTGCACCAACAATGAAATCCTAAAAACTGTTAAAATACGCTGTATATAAGATGGGTCATAATTTGAAGTCTCTGTTAGAAAGAGGAAGTATAAGTAGAGGAATTAGTAAGCAGAACAACAGCATGAGATGATGCGGGAGTTGCAACCAGTGTAGCTCGATATGGGAAGTGGAAGGAGTTACACTGGATAACATTAACAACACTAAGATAATTTTTTGACATGGGAATTGCAACTCCAAAAATATCATATATTTAGCTAAGTGCATGATTTGTCCTTGCTTCTACATAGGAAAAACTGAGAGATGTTTAAAAAAAAAGAATTTATGACCATATTTACAGTATTAGGGGGATGGATAAAAATAACACCTTATACAGACATGTAGAAGGACTTGATCAGTCACACACTTTTAAATTTGCTATAGTAGAATAAGTAACTATCGCGCCATGGGGAGGCAACTACAAGGCTATTTTAGTATAGAGAGAAGTGAAATGGCAGTTCCAAAGAACCAGGACCAGGGTTAAATGACTGTATAAGAATTAAGCCTATTTTGCAACTTATGACTTAGTGTAAAATTCACAATTTTTAAAGAATGTTTATAGTTGGATATATTATATTTTTCTTGTATTTATGATGAACATGTGTAGGTGTTTTTAACATAATTATTGCACAGATGTAAGTATATATTAGGGGATATTTATTAGGGGACACATTTATGAATTTTTAGTAATAATGACTTTTAAAGCATATTGAGATTTATTAATTTTTACACTTTGTCTGCAGTTAAGATGATGGATTTATTACATTTGTATTTTTTTAATATTGACAAGTGTATTGAATGTATTGTAGTAGTCTAGGTTAATATGTCTTTAAATCTGTTGTTTTTAAGGGTATTAGTAATTTTGGCACCAAATTTGCACATATTTAAGGAACCTACTGATTTCTTTGATTTGTTCTGAAGACATCCACGGATGTGTGGATGAAAGTGCTTAACTAAGTTTGGTATGCAACACTGGAATAAATTACGTCATTTTCTTTTAAAAAAGCGGCTTCTGGTGGATCTGTATATATCAGCGTATTTGAACAGTTTTTAGGATCTCATTTACAATAAAAAAGCTTAGTGAAAACAAATATATCATCTAAATCATTCAGCCCTTGTACCAACCTCATTAATATATATATATATATATATATATATATATATATATATATATATATATATAATACTACTTAAGTGTCAAACTAAACATAAATATCTTCACATTACTATTTCCTGGGTACAGGTCTCAACTGAATTTAATTTGTTTGGATAAGATGTGCACACTATCTCTCTCTCTCACACACACACACACACACACACACACACACACACACACACACACACACACACACACACCCGCCACTGTGAGTCATCAAACCACAACCTGCCATGTATTGAAATCCTTAACCTCCACTACTTGAAGAAAAAGGATAAAAAAACTCAACATTTTAACTGTTTTTGCAGGATGCCAAGACTTCCTGCACTTTCCAGTGTGGAGGGCAATTCCTCCACACATCACACACATATATACCAACTCTACAGTTGCACAAACTTGAAAAAGTGGGGAATTCCTCCTAAAAGGGCAGCACTGCTGGCCCATCTTACTGACAATGATTTTCTATAGGGATGTTCTGATAAATATATATATATATATATATATATATATATATATATATATATATATATATATATATACATATATATGGGTCCCCTACAGAAGACTGACAGCTCACAACACCGACACCCACATCGCCGACACCAAAAGCACGACACATGAAATACCGACAATGTAGAAACGGTAAGTCTCCATAGTGCAGAATGGAAATATTTCCATTCCTGTACTGTAGTGTGATCTCGGAGTTGGTATATTAAAGTTATGGGGGGGTGGGGGGGCAGAGCCCCCAACAGGGGGTGCAGGGGGCTTTAGCCCCCCTATTAGCAGAAAAAAGAAAATGTTATTTTGCTTTTTTCTGCAGTAGCGCTGTTGTTGGTATTTCATGTGTCGGGCTTTTGGTGTCGAAGATGTGTGTATCGGTGTTGTGAGCTGTCAGTCTTCTGTAGGGGATCCACATATATATATATATATATATATATATATATAGATACATATATATATATATATATATATATATATATATATATATATATATATATATATACACACACATATATGGGGCTATTTTAGTAGACTGAATTTACACTTACACGAAACCCAATTAACTGAGATGACTCCACCGAATCCTCAAGACAACAAAGCCATGAACCACCGATAATTTGAACAGAGAAACTAACCACTTGGCTACCAGTGTAATCTCGGAGTTGGTATATTTAGTTAAGGGGAGTGTGGGAGGGTTTTGTTTTAGTGTTTTGCTATGTGTCCTGGTGGCCAAGTAGTTAATTTCCCTGTTCAAATTATCGGTGGTTTGTGGCTTCATTGTAAAGAGGATTCGGTGGAGTCGTGTCAGTTAACTGGGTTTCAGAAAAGTGTAGTAGACCCATATATATAGATATATATCTGGGATCACTACTAAATCTCGAATTACGGAATCTCGAGACTCTGAATACCTAAGACCAGTATCTCGAGATTTCGTAATCTCAAAAGTAAAACAAAAAAATGTAAAAAAAAAAAAAAGGATTTAGACAGGTGTATGCAAGCCCCCCTGCACCCCCCATACCCCCTGCACTTAAATATACCAACTCCAAGATCGCACTACAGTGGAGTGAATGGCAGAATTTCCATTCCGCTCTCCACGGCACTATTTTGCCATTCACTCCACTGTGGTGCGATCTCGAAGTTGGTATATTTAAGTTGCAGGGAGTGGGGTGGGTTCATGGGGCTTTGCCCCCCTGCATATGCTTTAAAAATGTTTTTTTTTTTGTTTTCAATATTACGGAATCTCGAGATTCTGGTCTTCGGGATTCAGATTCTCGAGATTCCATAATTCGAGATTTCGTAGTGATCCCATATACACACACACACATATATATATATATATATATATATATATATATATATATATATGTAGAGAGAGAGAATGTATATATTTATGAAAAATACAAAACACCACCCCAATTAGAGAAAGAACTGTGAATACTAAAAATACAATATAAAAAATGCAGAAAGGGTTCTGTCCTACCTTTATTAATAAGTAAGCACTTTTGAAACATTTACAAAATCCTGCTTAAATCACATTCAAATTAATCACATTTGCTTACATAATCAATAAAATTAAAACAGCACCAGTCACAGACATCAGACTCTACAAATAATACATTGTTTATTTGCCTAAGTTTTCTTAACTCTACTTTAAGGCCAACTAAGTCATTCAGTCCTAAAGGGATTGTGTGCCCCCAAACACAACTGCAACTGCATATCTGCCCTCCTCAACATACCTTTTTGTATCAACTGCTGTGTCATTAAACAGCTAAATAAATAAATAATGTTGTGAGTATTACAGTTAAACTCCGTCTAACATTATACCACATACCAGTCTCATTGTGAGTATAAACCTCTCTAATGTATACTGATCAAAGTTGCAACAACCACATTTCCTTGAACCTTTTACACCTTATTGCTCAAGCCTTTTTATTCACAATTGATTCCAAAATGCTACTAAAATAATATTTTTTTTTAATGTGAAAAGTGGCTCTTTCCCACTCCCTTGCCATAATGTTTCATTGGCAAGTAAATTGTCTACTGAATAGTGCAACACCATTCTGCAATTATGTGTGCTTACCCTATTCCTCCCACTATTCATCACATATTCTTTTCTCCTAAGGTCAAACCTCTTCAGTCTTTTGGCTATTTACATATTCTGGATTACTTCACCATTGAAATTTCCCTGTATATTCCCTTTTGCCACTTCAAATTTTCAGGTTCTGTAGTGAACCTTGAAAATCTAACTTTGACAAACTACTGTATTATCATTGAGCCATTTTGGGTGTGCACCACTACAATGCAGAAAATTATTGTGAGTATTATCTTTCTTATTAGTTTACTTTCCATTTGTTTCCCATCCTTAATTAATAAATCTAAAAATGGTATAGTTCATATTTTATAGTCTAGTTAAATTTTAAAAGTTCATTTTAATGATTTATGTATATAAAAATCTTACAACATTTGAACTCTGACTTTTCAAATTAAAAACAAATAATCAATAAAAGAAGAATAAAAACAATATCATGTTTAAATTCAGAACTGAGAACACACCTAAGCTCCCATTTCCCCATGACAATATTGATGTAACCTGCGGCCATAACAATCCCCATCACTGCACCTGTATTTTATTTATAAAAAACATTGTCAAGGGTGAAAAATACAATCTAAAACTAAATGCAATAAATTAATAATTACATAAACCCTCAAAGCACCAAAATGCTCATGTTACACTAAACACATTTTCACTGCCATAACTCCTTCATCATGGGGTATGACAGAATATAATGAAATCACATCTAATCCAATAAAAGGACAGTCACTACTAACAGATAAATCCCTAATCTTACAAAGAAACTAACAAGTCTTTAATACATGTAGGCATTTTTGAACCACCTCTTAAAACAGACTGTAAATGCATTGCAGATTGCTCAGTTTTATATTCAACAGCAATATAGGTATACATAGAGCTGTTTTGTCATTATGATGAACCTTTGAAATATCAAAATTGAGACTATACCAGTGTACTTAACCATTATAAAATCATAGAAATGTTTCAAGCAGCTTAAAGGTCTGTTAACCAATGTCAATAGTTTTGAAAGCTATGAGCATAACAACTTTCTCTACCTGACAATAGGCAGCACCTTTTCTAACAATTGCTGTTTTCTCAGCCTCTCATAATCAGTTTTTCTTGTTGGTTTTGTCTTTAAATACCTTTATATATATATATATATATATATATATATATATATATATATATATATATATATATATATATATATATATATATAAGTGATTCCTGTTCTGAAGCTTATTCCACACAGCTTTCTCTTCAGTAGATAAACTATACATTTTGTATTACCTGATAATTATTTAATGTCTGGTTTACAGGCATGTTCAAAACTTCTTAAAACTTTATTTAACACTGGACAAAAATCAATTTTTCTTTAACATCCATGATTATATCCTCTGTTGATATTGACTTTTATCTCTGAAATAACATTTCAAATTCAGCTGAAAAACAGAAGTTTCCAAACCAGTTAATATCTTTACAATGTACACATGCACATGAAAATAGTGATGAAGTCTTTGTGGTGAAGTTTCACTGTGTAATGCATAACTGCACCTAATAGAGCTTTTTGATGGCAGTACAGTGGTGTGATTAAGAGTGACTTATGGCAAACTTGACAATTCTGTTATATGTCTGCTCAATTTTGATGAAGGTAGAGATCTGTAGATTTATAAACACATTGGAAGTGCAAAAATGCTAGAAAGAATATACACCCTAGATGTGGAAAGGAGTGCAAAGTTAGTCAATGATGATACGATGGTTTCTCTGGATATCATGCCAACCTTTGTATAGGTGGAAGATACTTTGGTAACATTAACAATAGACTAGAATCAGTTGGCTATTTCCAAGCCAAATCAAATTTAATGTGTAGTTTACTTGGCACTCGACTAATATTTTGTACAGATCATAGAAGAGTAGAGACATCTGCATATTGTATACATCTGACATCATCACAATGTCTCAACAAAATGCTGACAGACAGTAAAGAGCAGAGGGGTCAAACACTGAGCCCCAAAATGCACTACTGAACTGGCTGGGGGGCAAGATGGCATCTTTTCATGCAAGAGTTTTTATCATTCCTTCTCAGTAACTAGAAAAATGTGAATAGCTTTATTAGAGATGTCACAGTTTTTGAAACAATGTAGAAGGTACGTGATGGCTGGTGGTGTTAAATGCCTCTGAAATTTTAGTACATAGTGAGTCAATTAAATGTAGGCAGCTGAGAGAGAATAGAAGAGCTGGGAGAAGCAGAAATGGGTCCAGACTTGATCTTTATCAAAATGAGCGAACTAATGACCATGTCAGTCAGGAAAGAAGGGGAATGCATGATATATGAATGATCCAATGACCTACAGGAAGGGACTATAAATGAATCATTAGAGGAAACTAACATGGTAACAACTTGGTGCATGAGCTTCAACAGAGTAGCAGCATATACAGAAATCAGAAAAGGAAGAATCAGCCAGTATAACTATAGGCTTTGGGACCGGGGAAGGAGCAGGGCATTGGCACTGTTGGGGATTGGGAGAACATATAAGAGACTAAGAAATTAATTAACAGAGACTGGTTACAACTCAGTTCCCAAGGCACAGCATTTCTGAATTAGAGAATGAAAAAGTACATCACAAGGACAGTGCCATGACTGTGATCTCATGAGGACTGGGAAAGAGAACATGTTTGTAAGGGAGCAAAACAAAATAACCTCTTGGGTGAATAATAAGGAGCTAGAAAGAATAGGTGAAAGGGCTGATATAAAATGGGTAAAAGGACATTTCAAGAACAAAGGAGAGGAAAGTGAAAGATCATTAAATAAATCTTGTGCAAAATGGAGGGTAATGCATTAGGTTCAGAGTGCTTACCTACAAAATTAAAAGTCTGGTATTAGTACTGCTATGTTATACTCTCTACTACTTATAAATGGGGATAACATGGTTAGAATAATTGACTCTTAGGCATTGACAAAAAGGGATGGATATGGTGATGGTGTACAGCATTTTTAGGAATTACAGACTATGGAAGGACAGAGGAAGAGGATTAGCAGTGCACATTGAGTAAGGATCACAGATAGAGGTTATAGATGATCCAGAGATGGAAAACATTGTGGTAAGAGGTACTGGTAAGTAAAAAAGTGGAAGATAATGGGGCAACTGTTAGTTTCCTAGTACTCAAATGTGTAGGAATAAAAGAGGTGGGCTGGTATATTAATACCTCCTACACACCATCCAATGTAAAGGTAATCAGTGACAAAATGAAAAAAAGAATGGATTCATGTAACATCTAAGGTAAAAATACAATTGACATTTGTCAAAATACCATTTTGTCAAAAGCAAAAAAAAGGCCAGAATGGCATCCACAGAAAAGCTGTTTAAAGCACTGTATTCCATGGAATGGCAACCCCCACATTGCTAGCTTCACAGCTTGCATCCTTTGATTGCAAACAAGCATGCATTTTCCACAACTATCACTTAATCCATCAAGTAAGGATTACAGAAAGCGGCTGCAGAAAATGCAGAGATAAAAGACAGTAGGATTAGAGATACTAGGCAAGAAAAACATGAAGAAGATAGTGGAATGATTAGTTTCATAGTGCTTACATATGTCCTCAGACAAGTTCATATTTTTCAGGTTTGATTTGTATAACTGTTTTCCATTAGTTGTCTATTATGCTGGCTTGATATATATTTCTCTCAGGTGCACAGAGGACTCTGTCTCCAAAGGTAGTGGGTAGTGAGCACAACTTCAAATTTTCCATAAGGTCAGTACTATTTTTACATTTGTCTTCATTCAACAAGCACTAGGCATAAGTGCGCTCTGGGCCAAAACAAACTGCATTGCCACAAATTGGCTATAGAAAATGGCGGTATACAAAAAGACTGGTTTACCAGCCCTTAAGCACTACTATCCAGATATCTCCATCACTTCAGAGTTACTACCTTCCAAATGGTCTTACTGCCAAAGCACCTCTATAGTTTTCCCAAGTAGTCTTTGCATAATCCCAAGACCACCTTTTTACACAGAAGTACTTGGCATTATGGAATGGCAGCAAACTCACTGCTCCACTCCCCTTCCATTGCCAACCTTCTAGCTTGGTATGCTAAGGCAGTGTTAAAACTCTTTTAGTCTCTATTCATGTCTCATAGAAGTCTAAATAGTAGGCATCAGCATAAACCCAGTATTACATCTATACCACACTAACATTAACATGTCATAAATGGCAAATCACTATCAAGTCTGACAGACATAATTCAGTTACTAGAAACATTCTAGTTACTGGTGACTCAATTGTTAGCCCCACAGTCACCAGTGTGGACAAGGATAGGATGGCAGTCAGCTGTCTACCAGGAGTCAAGGCAGTGGAGAAAACTAGGGCAACTCACTCTCCTCCAGCAGGTATGACTAAGACATACTTGTAGTCTACATCAGGATAAATGAGCTGTCATGAACACCCCCCCCCCCCAAGATCATGAAAAAAGATATTTTGGAGTTTACCACATTAGTGTCAACTAAGAACAAGGAGAGGAGAGCATGGTTCAACAGCTGACAAAGTTGCTGGTGTCATTCCAGGGCAATGCAATACAATGTGTATCACTCTGGCAGAAGATAATTGACAAAGGGTTATTAGAGCATATACAATATTGCATAATAACTATAAGAATCAATCAGAGGAGGCGAGAAAAGACTGGAAGAGAGACTGGAAAAGCGATGTATAAGAAAACAATGGGAAGACATATGTTTGTCTCCCAAGTATGCAAACAAGTGCAGAAGATTTAGGATCTTTGCTAGGAAGTGTTTGCATAGGCATTTTTATATCCAAGCAGACTTCAAAGAATTTTTTCTTCAGGTAGATAAATGTTGGAGGTGTGATAGAGAAGAAGGTGGTAACTGGGAACATATGTTTTGGGAGTGTAATGAGTTGGCAGATTTTTAAAATTCTCTATAGAGTACTCTGTCAGAAATATAGGGTGAGCAAATGATTCTAAGTACAGAAATTATTCTTTTGAGCTGGGATACAGAATCTGAATTTCCTAGACATAGTAAGGCCTTATTACATTTAATTATGTTGGCTGCCAAACAAAGCAATTGCTAGAAAATGGAAATCAAAGTTTACACTAATTGTATTTGAGGTGTTGAATATTAGAAAAGATTTAAAAGAACTGAAACAGGGATCTTTAGAAAAGGGAAGGAACAGATCACACAAAAGTAAATTGAAACTGAGGGAACAATAAGTGCATAGTAAGGATGAGGTGGAATTTTTTGTAATGTTGGACTAATGACAGTAGCAAAGAAAATATATGTGATGTATGGTGTATTTAAATGGAAAAATGTTAAAATGTTTTTTTTTCTTTTCTGTTAATGTACATTTTGCCTATGTCTTAAGTGATATTTTAGTTAAGGTTTTAAAAAACAAAAGATAATTGGCAGTCCAACTGTATAAAAAAAAATGGACTACATCTTTTGTTCAAGGGCTTTTGCATTCTGACCACAGCTTCCTCCACTTGCCTTTTTAGGCAGATTTCATTTCATGAACATCCCAACCCAATAAACACCTCCGATACCAAACTAGATGATATCACATGATCTGTACTCAGCACCAAGAGTCTTAACAATAAACTTCCTCACTTTGGGGCATTTCTGCATTTGAAACTCACCCATGTATGAGTTGTTACCAGGGGTGGCTCGTGCTATCGGACTACAGCCCTCCCACCTAGAAACAAAAGAAATAAAAAAATGTGAAACATAAAATTTAAAAAAATTATTTTTTACGAGTACCGGAACTTCCACAGACACACTCAGACTGCCCCACAGATGCCCAGGAATCTGTGCAAACTCTGACTGCCTAAGTCAGCAGTCCAGATACAGGGAAGGTATTTTCTGCCCCGCAGATGCCCAGGAATCTGTGCGGTAAACAACTGCACAGAACAGAGGAGCTTGATCCACAGACAGGACCACTCAGGAGAGAGGTGAGGTTAAGCTCTCGCAGGGATTCAAGCACAGGACAGAGGTAAGTTGAGTTTTAAGCTCTTGCAGGGAAGGTTTGCTGCTTTGAGTGGTGTGTGTGTGAAATGCCCCTGTTAACACATAGTGGTGGGTAGAGATACACAGGTTTGAACCCTGTACCTTGGATGCATGTGGCAAGGACCTGAATTCCCTACCCACCACTATTTGTAAAAAATTGCAGATTTTTGCCTCATATTTGTTCTGTTCCTCATAAAATTTGTGGTTTCTGTATCTTCATTTTTCCTTGCAAAGGTTTGTAGTGTAGTGGTGCACTGGTAGCATTGTTGCCTAACAGCTACAGGTTCTCTGGTTTGACTCTTGGCTGGGGTGCCTTCTGTGTGGAGTCTGCATATCCTCCCATCCCTTACAAAGATATGCATGGAGTGTTTCTCCCTGCTCTGCTGAAAAATTGGCTTTGTTTTGTTCTAAGTCGGACTAGTTTCCTGGTTAACAAATGTTTAAAAATAACAGGCATTTGAATTTCAGGCTTCATATTCTTCAGAAAGTACATGGTAAAACAAAACCTTTTATTCTAGCAATTGTCTAAGTTTATAACATGGATATTTGAAATTTGCCCATATTTTTGGGACTGTATTCCCCCATTATTGGCCTTGTCCAGGTATTTTGTACTAAGGTTGAGAGCTATGGTGAGAACTGAATTCACTGAATGTTTGGGGGCTGTATTCCCCCATTACTAGCTTTGTCAACATGTGTTTTGCTAAGAGGTTGAGAGCTATGGTGAGAACTGAATTCACTGAATATGTTTGGCAGCTGTATTCCCACATTATTGGCTTTTTTCATGTGTTTTTTTGCTAAGAGGTTGACAGCTATGGTGAGAACTGAATTCACTAAATGGTAGCCATTTAAGTTTGTCTTCCTCTGTTTCAGCTGATTTGGCATAGTGGTATGTTTCTCTGACTGTTTTGCACAGGGTCCCCTGGGTTCAAGACGTGGCAGTGAAATGTATGGTGGTAACACAGCATTTTATTCTAGCAACTTCCCAACATTATACAAGCAATGTTTAAAATGTGTCCCTGGTGTTTGGCCTTTTGTCCCCCCCCAATAAATTTTGGCTTTTTCCAGATTTCTTGTGCTGCAAAGTTCAGAGATACAGCTGAGTGTCGAGTAGATTTTACAAGGAGCTGAGAGCTGCAGGGGAACAAAAGTTTAGTGCTCCTTATGCTAAGTCTGCTTGCATTGTTAATAGCACAACAGGTAGTATACTTGTGTTTGATGCAGAAGGCTGTGGGTTCTACTCCCACAGTAAGTAAATGCATTGCTGATACTGTACTGTGTTGTAAAGGGGGTGGATGCTGCAGTTCTTCTTGGCAAAGATACCTAGTAACTATGAACCTATCAGTTTGCCATTCATTCCCTATTGCGGTATTTCTAGCTTACCATTTTTTTAATGCATGCAACATAGGCAATTTATTCTTCAAGGGCAACAGGCACTTTATTTGTAGATGAAACAATGACATATAACGTTGTTTGCTAGCAGCAACCTCTTTATTAGTTACAGATTTCTTTAATGTGGATTTTACTACTTCAGAGATTGGGCATATTTACTGATACTGGTGGACTATAGAAGGTTGAGTAGACTTTTTCTATTGGAAATGTTCTGAATTGGGCAGTATTGTCATTGGTGCATGCATTTTGTTTCATTGTTTACTGGAAAAATATTCAAAACAATAAATTTAAAATGCCCTCTAACAACTGTACTGTATTGTACAATTAATATAATGTAATACAGTCAGGAAGGTGTATCAAAGAGCATGTGTATGCTTCATGTTCAAGGGGCCTATGATTTTGAAAGCCCAAAGTTAATCTTTATCGGCCACTGGCAAAATGTATTTTCTTTGAATGTGGGTTTCAATGCTGTTTCAATGCATGTGAGTTTCAAGGGCAGAGAAGTTTTAATGCCAAGTCTATTTTCATTGTGAGACTGCATTGCTTTGTTTAACAGATATCTATTAGGGTTTGTGCTGTAAAATGCAAAATAAAACTTTCAAATGAAATCTAAATCATCGCAGAAGTAAAGCAGTATGCACATTACAGTGTTTATGGTAAATGGGGCAAAATAACCAAGGAATGGGACATTGGAATGGCTGCAGGGGGGAGGCTCCATTCGACCATGATTTTGTGAGGGGGGTAGCAAACTCAGACAGCCCGGTTGAACTATACCTCTCAGTTGTCCATATTTTTGCAGAATGAATAGATATTTGCTTCTTATTTTTGGTTTGTTCCTCATACAATTTGTGGTTTTCTAGCAAATCATTTAGGAATGACATCACTAAATGACAGGCATTGAGTTTCAGACGTCATAACCTTCAGAAAAATGCATGCTAATGCAAGACCTGTTATTCTATCAACTGTCTTAAGTTTATACAAGAGCAATTTTTAGTAGTGTTTGTATGTTCCCCCATTATATTTGGCCTTGTCCAGATTTCCTGCATTAAGAGGTTAAGAGGTACGTGCAAATCGCTTTGTAGAATTAGGAATATCCAAACCTCTCAATTGTCCCCAATTTTGGCTCAGAATGTTGCTCTCCCCTAATAATCCCTCCTCAAAATGGCAATTTTGGAAGAAAACGTGGAGGGTTTACAATTATATATAACTGTAATGATCAGAGTTATAGATTACTTTTATGTCAGAAATGCATCTAGATGCTCTTATTTTGTTAGCTGCTCAAGTTAACAGTGTTAATATTAAAAAGGTGTCACTTTTTTGACAGGTTCCCAGCTGTATTGTGTGGCAACTTTATATTTTTGCATCACATTTTTGGTCTGTTTTTCATAAAATTGTGGTTTTCTGGCGAATTAGTGGCAAGTCATTAAAGATTAAAGTTAGAAAATAATGGCAGATATTTGAGTTTCAGATTTCATACCCTTTAGAAAATTCATACTAATGCAAGACCTACTACTGTTCTATTATCTAAGTTAATAAGAGCAATATTTAAAAATTGTCCTTATTTTTGGGCATGTGTCCCACTTCTAGTTCTATGTATGGCTTTGTCCAGATTTCTTGCTCTAAAGTTGAGCGGTATGAATGTCAGAGCCATCACCGTCAGCCAGAGACATTTCAAATTGTGACCTACTTGTTGCACCCCACTCCCCATTGTAGTGGCTCTGGATGTGTCCATGGAAGGCAAGGAGCAGTTATGCAGTGTATGTGTGCAGAATATTCCCCCATCCAAGGTAGAAAACAAGTACAACCATGGCTTTTCATCTGTCCTTGATTTTTCAGAATGTTCTGGTTTTCTGTCATATTTTTATACTGTTGATTTATGCTTCTTATTGTTCAGGAAATGCATGCTGTCACAGTGCCCTGTTGCTCTGTTTAAGTAGCAATGATTTAATGACCATCAGATAAGCTTGTCAGAGATTGTAAGATGCAAGTAAGGTTTAATAAGCATACTGTTAAAGAATTACCAGCATTGAAAACCTTTTTGTTGTTGCCATGCAGAGAATATTTACATAACTAGATAATGTATAAGCCTTGGGTATTGAAATGCATATGACAGTATTTGTAATAAAAGGACAGGATTACAGTATTTTCAGAAGCTCATTACATTTGTTGGAGACTTGCAGTCATCTTTACAGGCTTTACCCGTAAACTAAACAGAATGCCAATCTATCATGTGTGGTCCATAACCTGTGCAGGAATCCTTTAAGCAAATTATCTTGAGCTTGTTTCTTGTTTGCTGTTCATTTTTTACTTTGATCATGTCTTCCCCATGAAACAAGTAGATAGTTGTGTCAGGCAGCAGTTCTTTTTTGGATAAGAAACATTTTTACAAGTGGGGGTATCACAGAGATTGCTACTATCAGCATGTAACTTGGTAATTTTATAAAGCTGAATATAAATTATAATTAGAACTGCAGTGCAAGGAGTAGTGGTTTGAGTTGAGTGCTGCTTGTTTTTTTATACTTGATTTTGACTGGCATTCCAGTAATGTATTTAAAAAGTAATTTATTTTTTTCATGCCTCACAACCTGTTTCCATCTGGATATTAAGTAAGTTGTCATGTAGCCAATGCATTGAAATATTTTTTTCTTCTACACTTCATTTTGTCTTAATTGGACTCCCGTAATGACTGTTTGGCACCCAGGGCAGCGTATTTAATTAAAGTTCCAGTTGTTGTGGTTTTGAGCATAGCTCCACCCCTTTCTAGTTGGCCACACCCCTTCCATTTGGCCCCACCCATTTAGCTGCCTCCTGCAGCTCTCCTTTAATTTGAAGTCACCAGCCGCCACTGGTTGTTACTGAGACATGGCTCAAATCCTTAGGAAAAGGAGAAGTGTTGGTATACAGTAGAGAAACTATCCCTTCAAAACAGATATCCAGAGTCCCTCACTGGTGAGCTCACTGAACTACAGCTCCTCTTAGAAAACTACAATTTTCAAATCATAGCTTGCCATCAATCGCCCTCCATGGCTCTAGATGACCATGATAAATTCCCTCCATTCACAGAGGTTATCCCTAAAAGCAAGAATTTTTTAATCAGTGGTGATTTCAACTATCCTTCTAATGGCTGGATCCCCTAAACTTCAGCATTAGGTATGCTCACTTTCTGTTTGTAAACAAAGACACTTTGGATAAGCATGTCCTCAAAACAACCAGGAGAGTAAACATTTTTGACTTATTACAAACTTGGCCCCTGTCTTCCCCCTGCCATTGATGAGTTCTTCTTTACAAAATTTAGTTACCCACAGAACTTTCACACCCTCTTTTTGAAACATCACCATCTTTAGGGACTTCAAAAAGGGCAGCCTCATACAACTGTATGATGGAATCTCTAAACTTACCCATGCCAACACCAAGGTAGACCCTGCTTATGCAGCCAATTAACTGAATATGGTGGTAAGCTCAAAACTAAACTGTCTTGTTGGCCTACTGTCATAAACAAATGGTATAAGACAATGAATAAACCCATTAAACTGTGTCATAGGTCTGCACTCACATAGCTTAAAATAGTATTAAAAATATCATTAGGAAACAGAAAGCAACTATAAAGACCATTAAAGCATCACACAAATTAAGCCCAGCAAAAGAAGCAAAGGATAATTAGAAGTCCTTCTTCAGTTATTTCTGAAGACTAAGAAATAACTCTCAGTTTTGTTCCATACTTTTCCATAGATGAGCCTCTCGCTAAAACACAAAAGACATTTTAAACATACTGGCTAACAAGTTTGCAACATATTTCTCCATGAAACTACTATCCCTTCTCAAACCTTCCCTGAGTGACTCCACCCATTATCAGTAAGAAATATGTTATTAAAGTACTGTCAAAAACCAAGAACACTTCCCTCATTGGACAAGAAGACATACCGTGTTGTCTAATAAGCTGTGTTAAACAAGCACTCATTGATCTCTTCCTTAAACTGCTCAGCCTAAGCTTTGCTCCAACCTGTGGTCCTGAATCCTGGTGCACTGCTCTAGTAATGTCCCTCCAGGAGGGTGAACCCACCACAGATATAGAGGACTATAGAGCCATCTGTCTTATGAGTTTTAAGCCACTAAGCTTATTGTCACTGACCTGATAAATCATGACATCAAAAACATGATTAAGCTAGACTGACTGCAAATCAGTAATGTTAAGACAGGTCCTGCCAATTGAATCTTGTCAGCTTCTTTGAGAAGGTCACTCAGTCACTCAGGTGGATGGCAGTTGTTACACCATCCATGCTGCCTACCTTGATTTATCCAAGGAATTTCATATCATACCAGATGGTATGGTATGGTATAGTATAGTATGGTATAGTATGGTATGGTATACCATACCACATGGGGGAATTGTTTATAAGCTGATGGCCTTAAACCCAAATCCCTGTATGGTAGGATGGACTGCCAACTGGTTTAAGGACAGAACACATATTTTCTGAGTGGGCAACACCTCCCCACCAAGAGAAACTGTGACAAGTGTTGTCTGACTGCATTTTTCAGATCACATTTAGTGCCGAGTGCCAGTTTCCAATGTAGCAGTACCCCAACCTTCTCAGCTGTTCAGGTGTGAGGAGCAAAGAAAAAAAAGCTCTTTACTGCTTTACATCTGCAGCACTCAGATTACTACAGACACACTCCTCCCGTTTTTCCATTGAGGAACAAATAAAAAAAAAAACACTTTACTGTAGCAAGCTGTAAGTTGAATAAAAAATGCCAGTACAAAAAGAATGTGGGAATTGCTATATACAATCATGACACCTAATAGTTTGCATGGCAGGCAACTGCCAGCTTTGCCACACCAGTGCTGCGCTACTGCCTTCAAATTGATAATAGTGATATCTGGTTAACAAAGTTTGTTGATGACTGTAAGTTGAATGTGGGTGTTAAATATATACCCTACAAAGTGAACTAACTCAATTCACTGTGCATAGAAAAAGTGCTCAGACTAAATGCCAAGAAATGTAGCTTCATCCTATTATATTGAAAATACCCCTATACCATACAAATCACTGATCAGAGATCTGGACATGTGTTTATTGCTCCTTTTCCTATGACTGTCATGTGGTGATCATGGTGAGAAAATTCTTCTTTATTTTACAACTAATTGCCAAGGGTATCTCTTCTAAAACTAAGGAAGTCATTGTCCCTTTGTATTCTGCCCTGCTCAGTATCTGGCTAGGCATACTAAAAAAAAATCAGAACAACACAGAGATTCCTAAAGAAAGGAACACTGATCTGAAAAACCTTAGATATCAGTAGACACTGAAGTCCTTACCTTTGTATTCAGTGTCATACAGGCTACTGAGGGGAGACCTATGCCTAGCTTACTTTGGCTTTTAATAACCGGTTATTACTAACCTCCTTATACTTGACAAGTGAAACTGTGTTGCCAACACCAGAATCAGAGATTTAAACCTTCATCAAGAAATAAATAAAACTAGATAGTGACATATGTTCCTTACCCAGCACCTCCATTTGCTCTGAAATAGACTTCCCCAGCATGCCAGGCAGTGTGATTATCTGTCGTTATTTCAAACATAGCTTGCACAACTGGATGGGTACCCTTAAGTTTACATCAGGGCTTACAGGCATCCCTATCATTATCCATGCAAAAGGTGGTAGAACCTGAGGGTGGGTATTGGCTAGACATTTATAGCCTGTGGTCTGACTAGCCTTGTATATCATATGATAGTACAGTTGTATAAAATATTACCATAACAGTAGACATCCTTGCCTTCACCACAGCAGCATTCCTTACAAATGGGATTCCCTGCCATGAAGCCCACCATCCAGCCAGTTTACCAAATTCTACCATTGCTTTAAGGTACATTGAATGATACCTACGCACTCCTTCATAGGGTAGGGCATAAAGGTGGTGTTCAGGTGTACCATCCTCAGAATGGATTGACCTAGTAGGAAAAGCAGTTCAAGGAAAACCAAGGAGATTCTGCACATCCAGGAAAGAAAAGAGACTAGGGGGATGGAGAGATGGAGTGAATACTGCGGAGGTGAAGGCAAGGACATCTACCATTATGGTAAGATTTTTACACAGATGTATTATGTCCTTACATTCACCACTGCAGTATTCCTTACAAATGGGGGAGTGCCAAAGCTCAAGAAGAAACTGGTAAGGCGAAAGCAACAGAGCCCTCTAAGAATCCATGAAGAACGGCATCTGTAAAACCAGTTCTAGCTCTGGAGATACCATCCAACTGGTAATGTTTGGTAAAGGTATGCACAGAAGTCCAGGTAGCAGCTTTAAGAATAGAATTAGTCTCTAAGCCTTTGAAAAAATCCCCAGAGGAAGCCACAGCTCTAGTACAATGAGCCTTTACAGAAGAAGGAAGACTCACCATGAAAAGTGTAACAAAAGGAAATAACCTTAGAAATCCAATATGAAATAGTTTGCATGGAAACAGCCAAACCTAAAGACCTAGGATGAAAGAAAACAAGCAACTGATCAGCTTTTCTGATAGCTTTAGTTTTACCCAAATAAAATCTGAGCTGTCTATACACATTTAAGTTATGCAACACCCTCACTGTCAGATTGTGTAGAGGGGATAAAGTAGGCAAATGAATAGACTGATTAAGTGACAACTTATTAACCACCTTGGGCATGAAAGAAAAATTAGTATACAAGGACACCCTGTCCTCATGAAATATCAAAAAAGGTGGACAAACCATAAGGTCTTGCAACAAAGGCACCAATCTGGCAGAAGTAAGGGCTAAAAAAGAACAGTCATCCAAGAACAATTTTGTAAGGAAGCTGAAACAGCAGGCAAAAAAGGAGCTTGAGTCAGTTTTTCCAGAATGAAATTAAGATCCCAGGGAGGAGTAACAGGCTTCCTGGGGGGTCTAGTATTAAAGATGCCTTTAAGAAATTGCTTAGCTAATGGAAGAGTTAAAGGCTGACAAGCAGAAAAGAAGCTGATAGTGGCCTTTAAAATAAAAAAAATAGGCCAAAGCAGCATTGAGCAACTCACAACAATAAGAGAGAGAGAAACATCCACAGTCACAGAAAGTGGGTCCAGGGAAACAACAGAAATAGAAATTTAGATAACTTTAATTTAGGATCACCCATAGTGTCAGTTGAAAGCATGAACAGGTGGGATGGATGAGAGATCCCTTTTGTTGTGTGAGTGAGGAGATTCACCTTGTGTAACATGTGATGATGCTGGCCCTGGATGGAGATGAGGAACCAGTGTTGTCACTCACACTAGAAAGGGAGTCACCAACTGGATTTTCCTGTTGAATCTTGAAAATTGAATGAGGAATCTTGAATGGGAGGGAGGAAGAGAATAAAAATGAAGAAATAAAGAAGAAAGAAAATGAGAGGGCATCCACCTTCCATACCAGAGGACCTGGGACACTGGCACAAAACAGGCAAAGTTGTCTGTTCAGAGAGGAGGCAAAGAGATCTACTTGAGGAGTACCCCACTGGTGAACAGTGTCCAAAAAGACATCCCTGTGAAGTATCCATTCATGGGATTGAGTGAAGGACCTGCTCATATTGTCTGCCACAGTGTTCTGAGTTGAAGGAATATAAACTGCCTGAAGAGTCACTTGATACTTGATAGCCAGATCCCATACCAGAAGTGCCAGCCGGCAAAGATGGTAAGATCTTGTACCTCGCCCCCCATTTGTTGATACACCACATACCTGTGGTATTGTCTGTGAATATCTTGAAAGGCCCCAGAGAGAAGAGAGGATGAAAGACTTGAAGAGCCATCAGAAGAGCTCTCATCTCTTTGATATTGATGTGCTCCATCTGCTGATGAGGCGACCACACTCCCTGAACCCTCAGGGAGCCAAACATTGCTCCTCATCCCACATCTGAAGCATCTGTGAACAGATCTTGAGAGGGAAGACAAGGTTGAAAAGGGAGCCCTGGATTCAGAGACAACTGCTGAATCCCCCACAGAAGTTCTTTCTTGAGAAACGGGCGAAGAGGAACTGGAAAATCTAGAGGATGCGCATGCTGAAGCCACACCAACTTCAGAAACCACTGGAACTTCCTCATGTTGAGTTTGGCCAGAGGGAGCATTGGAATGGTCGAAGCCATGAACCGCAGAGCTCTCAGAAATTCCCTGGCTGAAATGGCAGCCAGGGGAAGAAGAGTTTGAAAGAAAGAAATGAGAGTTAAGGCCTTTAAAGGAGGCAGGGATACCAGCATTGGGACCGTTTGAATCTTGCAATCCAGAAAGACATGATCCTGAGAAGGAGTCAGGGAAGACCTTTTGAAGTTTATCATGAACCCCAGGTCTGAAGAAGAGAAATGGTAAAATGAAGATTTTGCAAAAGGACCTCTGGAGAGGATACCTGAATCAGCAGGTCATCTAAATAAGGAACTATTTGAATCCTTGAAGCCTGCAAAAAGCAATCACAGGAACAAGGCATTTGGTGAATACCCTTGGGGCAGTAGAAAGGCCAAAGAGCAAAGCACAGAACTGAAAATGCTAGGAAGCAACAGAGAAATGCAAAAATCTCTTGAAAATAGGACAGATCAGAATATAGAAATAAGCATCCTTGAGATCCAGAGACACCAGAAAGGCCTGTGAGAGCAAGAGAGGAAAAAGGGACTGAAGGGACAACATCTGAAAGGAAGGCACCTTCAGAAAAGTATTTAAATGAGAGAGGCCTAGAGTAAGTCTCCAAGAACCTTCTTTTCTGGGCACTAGAAAGATTCTTGAATAAAATCCCTTCCCCCTTTGGGACACAGGCACCTCTTGAATATTACCCTGAGACAAGAGGTCTACAATAACCTCTGAGAAAAACAGAAGTTGTTCCCAAGGAGACTGCACAATGCCCATAAAAGGAGGGTGAGAAATCCAGGTCATGAAGTACTCCTGCTGAATGATTGACAGAACCCAAGAATCCTGGGTGACTGGGAGCCAAACAGGAAGAGAAAGAGAAAGGCAAAGAGAAGGAGGAATGTGGCTGGGAACAGGTGGATAGTCAGATGGCACATTTTGGTTTGTCAGGAAAGGAAGAGTTTAGAATCCCTGCAGTCTGAGTGGCCTTAGCAGGAGGAGTCTGTTTATCACCCTTTTTACCTTTTGAAGGAGGGTGAGAACCAAAGTTGGTTTAGAAGGGCAGTTTCACTGAAATTTATGTACAGGAGAAACAAAGACATGTTTAAGCTCCTGTAAAGCCTTCCTCTTGTCCTGAAGAGAGTTAAATAAATGAGCAGCTGCTTACCCAAACAAAAGTTTATTATCAAGATGAGTATCCATTAACTTATCCTTAATATCAATGGGTAATGGTTGAAGCTGAAGCCAGGAATACCGCCTCAGAACTGAACCAAAAGTAGCAGCCCTAGAAGAGGCATCTGCTGCATCATAACTACATTTGATAGAATGACAAACTACTTGAAAGGAAGTTCCTAGCAAGGAAAGAGCAGAGGATTTACTCTCAGATTCTGGAAGATCAGAAAGAAGCTGACAAGCCTGACAATGAAGAGCCAACACATATCTAAAGATATGAGTCTGATAATTAATAGTCCTAAAAGCTAGTGTAGCCAAAGTGTAAGTCTTCTTACCTGACTTATTCATGTTCCTACTGTCCTTATTAGAAGGCAGTAACATGGATGAAGGAAGCAACTGAGATGGCTTATCAGAGGCTACAGACACCACGGAGGGGTCAGCAGCCAGACATTTAAACAAAAAGGAACAGTCCTCAGGCATCCTATAAAACATATTAAACTTCTTGGGAGCAGGGGACAAAGAATCCAGTGCTTTAGAGGCACTGGAAAAACATCCAATAAAGCAGGCAAGACAGGAGGAATGGCTGCAGGTTTAGGAGATTCCATCTGCATTAACTCATAGTACCACTTATGGATATCCAACACCTGGCCACAATCTCACTTAAAAAATTCCATCACCCTAGAGACTGTGTCCCCAAAGGAAATTTCCTCAGAAGGATTATCTAGAGTATGAGAATCCTCCTCCTCAGACCCATAGTCTAAAGGAGAAGGAATCTGTGCAGAATAAGCAAGGTATTCATCATCAGAATCCACCTCAGAAGAATTCAATTCACTGGGGCTTTTAGGGGAAGAAGAGGACCAAAGAGGAGCAGGAACCAAAATACCTTGAGGAGGCCTCAATGACAGTAAAGCATTAAATAAACCCTGAGTAAAGGCTTGCCACTCACTTTGTGGATCCATAGGAGCAGAAGAAACATGATTAGTTTTCTGTTCCTTTTTAAATGGGGCATCTGTCCTAGAAACCGTAGAAGGCCCTGAAACAGGATGGCATTCCAAAACTGTAGTAGGAACTTCTTCCAGAAAGACAAACTGCAGAACCCCTCTACACCCCTTGGAAACAGTCAACCATGGTTCCCTCTGAATGCCTGAAATGGACACCTGCAAAGCCTCATCATATATGCTGCCCACCAAATCTTCACTGACCTCCAAGCTAGATGCAGTAGAGGAATCTGACAATACAACCAGGTGAGTCTCTGGGTTCATAATAACCTCAGGAGAAACTCCCTGCAAAGGCTGGATAGCAGAATATTCTGGCCTTACCTTATGCAAGGCAACTCCAACTCCTACACTCATATGGAACAGTGCACGGCCCAAAATACCAAAGTTCAGTAAAAATCAAAATGAGGCCAGCACTCAAAAACAGCTCCCGGACAAAAGGAGTTCAATTAAACTCAGAGTTAATTCAAACATAAATGCACTTCAAACACCCAAAGGGTGAAAGTTAAAGCATACCGGTATATATATATATATATATATATATATATATATATATATATATATATATATATATATATATTTACACACACACACACACACACACACACACACACACACACACACACACACACACACACACACACACACACACACCCATTATTCAAATCCTATTGGCTGTTACAACTGCTCATTAAGTCCTGGGGGAAAGAAAGCCCCCAACTTAATAATCCACATACGTTCCTTATAATTTAACATAGAATGCAAATTTACTCCCCATACTTTATCAATAATAAGAAATGAACCTTTGGCAGTAGTATGTTTTAGAGGGTTCACTTTATAATCCTGAAATCCTGAAACAATGAATTTCAGAATTTCAAGATCATAAAGCCGAAACCTTGCAATCCCGAAACCCCAGAAGCGCAAATTTTAAAATCTCGAATCCTACTCTAACCATACACCACACAAATACACATACACACACCTTCCCCCACACACAAACACACAAACCTACACTACATACAAGCAGGGCGGCAAGCCTCCCTGTGCCCCCACACTCCCCTACTTAAATATACTAACTCCAAGGTTGTACTACATAGACAAACACATGAAAACACCACCACACACCTACATTCTCCTCGCCCACACACATCACAGTCACAAGACACACTAACACACACTAAAGCTCCTAACCAAGACCCTTAAACATAAACACTTACCCGAACTTTCACCTATCCATTCACACACCGCAACACCAGAAGTGCTAGTTCAACATCTCTGAACTTCGGGATTTTGAATTTTGTGCTTCTGGGGTTTCGGTATTCTGAGCTTTCGGCTTTATAATCTCGGGATTCTGAAATTCGATATTTCAGAATTTCGGGATTATAAAGTGTTCCCATTTTGGACTTTGTTTGTATAAAGCATTAGTGCCTTTGACACATCTAATGTTACTCAAATGTTCCGATATTCTCAAGGGATGTGATGTCTGTCCCACATAAAAAGCTGAACAAGTGCATCTAACCAAATAAACAACTAAATCAGTACTTCAATTGCCATATACCAATATATCAAAAATTTTAGAGCAATTTGAAAAAGTAAAGCATTTATCTTTTTGAACAAACTTACAAAAACTGCAATGTCCACGTGGATAACATCCCACAAGTTTATTCCCTTCCAAAGTGGATTGTGAATTCATTTTACCAATGTTGATACATTTTTATAACGATTAAACAAACCATCCATTGTTTTCCCTTTTCTATATGTAAAACAGCATTCGGATGGTATTAATCTCTGTAATCTATCATCCATACAAAGTATTGTTTATGTATAACCACCTTCAAAAAAGATGTGTTTACCCTATAATTCATAACAAACCTAATAGGCTTATTATTAGAATTATCCTTAATTTTATATTTCAGTAGTTCAGACCTAAGGACCTTATCATTCGAAAATAAAGCTTGTTGTACCTTCCACCTAGAATACTCCCTGTTAGAAAAATGTGCGAACCATATCCTGAGCCGGAACACCAAAATCATCAGTAGATGAACATATTAAGTCTCAAAAATTGGGACTAAGGAATATTGTCAGTCATATGTTTTGGATGGCAACTGGTGACATGCAACAATGTATTAAATTGAGGGTGCTTTCTGAATATTGAACTTTGTAGGGTACCATCACCCCTTACAGTAACTTCTACATCCAAAAATGTAATAACCTTGATATAATAATTCAATGTAAAGTTGATGCCCCACTTATTTTCATTCGAATATTCCACAAATTCATGTAGATACCCCACATCAGAGCGCCATACCATCTAGCAGTCATCCAGACACGAACACCAAATATTCATAGAACTAAGGAAGATATTATGGCAGCCATCATAAATCAATTGTTCTTCTATATATGCCATAAAGAGATCTGCACAAATGGACACAAATTAAGCCCTCATCGCAGTCCCTTTCAATTGTAGATAATACTGATTGTCAAAATAAAAAACATTTTTGTGAGTATATGCAAGGTAAGACATAATAAGAATTTATTCTAAGCAGTTCAGAAGGCCTCAAAGTCCTTGAAGAACCACACTCAAAAGGTAGTATGCCTGCGCACATCCAAGGCATGATGCATCATTTTTCCCTTATTCTCAGGGTCTGGGAAGAACACAGGAAGATTAACAGACTGATTGAGATTGAATTCTGAGACCACTTTGGCATAAAAGAAGGCTTAGTTTGCAATAGAACCTATTGCTGTGGAAAATCAGATAAGGTTGCCCCACCATGAGAGCTTACAGCTCAGAAACTCACCTTGCAGATGTCAGAGCAATGAGCAAAACAGTTTTCCACATTAAGAACTTGAGATCAGTGTGAGCTGCCGGTTCAAGAGGTGGTAAGGTGAATTATACAAGAACATAATTTACATCCCACTAAGGAGGAATTTGCTTGTGAGGGGGTCTCATATACAATATTGCTTTCATAAATTGTTTTACCAAAAGAGAAGAATAAAGAGGAGGATCCATTGGCAGACAAGCAGAGATGGCCACTAAATGCACCTTAATGGTCATATAAGATAAACCATCTTGTAGCTCACACAAATATTTCAAGATCAGAGGGATTCTAACTTCAGTGGATCTTCTGTTTGCATTTAGGTACAACTTAGAAATCCTTATACATTTGTAAACATGACATTTTCGAGTAGCAATTTTTCTGGCTTTCTTTAACAACTGCTGCTCATCTTCATGAAACAAGTGACTAAACAGAATCAATATTGAATCATCCAGAGAACAAAGATTGCCTAGGACAATAAGGGGTCACTACAATGAGCTTTGGCATTTCACGTTGAACTTTCAGAAGTGCCTTATGAATCAGCAGAAAGGGTGGGAGCACATACCGGAACATTCCAGTCCAAGGGAATAGGAATGCATCTGTACTCAAAGCATACCTACAAGCAAGTCTGGAAGAGAATTTATCTAGCTGACTGTTTTAAAAGGAAGTGAACAGATCTATTTGAGACATTTTCTACATCTGGACTAGATCCTGGAACACCACTGCCTTGAGCTTACACTCACGCGGGTATGCCCAAACTTTGATGAGTATGAAAAGACACATGGACTGGAATAGTATGTATGAGGTGAGGCTGAGTACAGGAAGGACTATGACAGGTAGTGGAGTGGTATTAGCTAGACAAAGGAAGGAAAGTAGAAATAATAAGAGAAGATTTGTGGAAAAAAGTGACTTTTATGTAGCCATGGCTGTTAGGAGTGATGGACAGAAGACAGGTGGATGTAGGAAATTAGATAATAAGAGATACAGGTTAGAGAGAAGAGGACCTGCTGGAGTAATGAATTTAGAAGGTGAGAGATGTTGAAGATATAGAAAGGGAGATTAGGGCATTAATAGGAAGTAATACCTTATTAGAAAAAAGCAAATAATTTGGTAAGGAAAAGTGAGGATTATGCTGAGAAAAAAGCATACAAGTGGAGGATGAAAAAGGAAGCTGCTGAGTGGGAGGTAGAAAATGGTAGTAAATTAGGAGTAAGGATTATTAGGAATGGGATGTAAGAGTAGAAGTGGGATATACCAAGCTGTATTGCAAGTAAGAATAAAAGTAGAATATACCAAGATGTGTGGGATGCAGGGGAATAAAGTATTTAATATTGCAGATAGGAGTGCAAGAAAATAAATACAATGGATAATCTTATAGGGGAAGGAGAGAGGGATTGTACTTGCTTGAAATGAAAATATAGTTAAGTTAATAGTAATAATTAGTAAGAGAAAATTATGATGGAAGAAAGGTTACCACAGTTAGAGTTGCGTATGAAGAAAAAGGTTAAGATAGAGCATTTTTTAGAGGGAAGCAAATTTCTCTAGAAGGGAAGTGATGTGATTGATGATCCACTGATAGGAAACACTGAGGCACATAAATAATGGAAATCTTTTGAGGCTAACATCTATTAATATAGCGTTCGCATATATAGACAGATATATTGATGCTAACACATAGATATACAAGCAGCTTTAAATTTGCTCGTGGAAAATATGCATTAAACATGTTTAAACAGACAAATGGCATAAAGAAAAAACATAACTAGAATCATATGTAGACCTATCTCTATTAGTAACTGAAAATGTATAGTGATTTTTCTATCTCGTTCTAACTTGTAAGTCCATATTGTAATTGCTTAATTTCTAAAGGCAAAATGAAATATAGGGTAAGCTGTATCCAGAAATGCAATCTACACGCACAGTTCAGAAGTAAGGCAATATCTTTCTTGGCAATTGCTGTATTTGTTTCTCTGCTTAGAACATTCCTTGACAGAATACCCTGTTTTGGTTTAAATCAGGAGCTGCTTTTCCAATTTCTAAAATCTCTTAACTGCATGTGTTTGTTTGGCTGGGAGGGGATTCAGTTCAATAAGCCAGTGTTCAAATAAAGCAATGCATTTTTGAGCCACAGATACTACAAATGTGTACACATGTGAATTCAGATTAATTTCAGTTTTAGCTATTAGTTTCCATTGAAAGCAATCATGGCCACAACACTTCATATTTTTATTCTATACATGCTACACATTTCACATTATGCAAGGTTCATAGCTACTGTAGTCTTTATAGAAAATAATTATATTTCTGTTCAGAAGTTTCCCACCTTATTAGTCTCTAGTGAGCTTTCTGAAGAGGCCTTCAAGAATTAAGCTTATGGGTACAAATGCATTTCAAGTTACTCTACTCAGTCCCTTCTTTTTATAAGCCATCCACATTTCTATTATTGATGCCATTCTGGTGTTGGATTGTCACGTTGCAGGACCTCAGCCCTAAATTAAGCCTAAGAAACTTTATATGTTGCTCACTGGCTCTATGCAACCACTTTAAATGATCATGATCTATAATTACTGTGAATTGTCTATCATGCATGTATGGTTGAAGCTTTTGAAATGTCTACACTATTCCTAAGCATTCCTTCTCTGCAGGTGCATATGGTTTGTTGTTTGGTTGAGGTTCGTAGATAAGGTATAATACTGAGTGTTAGTCTTCCATTAAAGAGATCTGGTTAATTACAACCTTCTGTCTTCTATCCCCTATTCTTTCCAAGCATTATACCCTTAGTTATCAGTCCAATATCTTCTTCTCATCCTTTCCATCTTTTTCGTTCCACTTATCCTAAAAAAAAATCTTTCTCACTACATCATACTAATCCCGCATTCTCTCCTTTTCTCTTCTTCTACCAAGTTATTTTATAAATATCTTTCATAGCTCTTTAGATGATGCTTTTATTAACTAAAGGTACTCTGTTTAAATGTATATCTGTTGACTACTTTCATATCTTTGTTTACTATATTCTTTATGAATTTTTTCCAGAGCATTTACATTTTAGTATATTTGTTGATTACTTATATACCTCTGTATGTAATGTTCAAATTTTTCTGGAGTTTTTCTACCTAGGCCTTCACTGAAAATGGATAGCTTTCTGCCCAGTCAGACTATCCTGGTAATCAAATGCAATGAATGAATAAATAGACGAGTATGATAAGAAACATGAACCTGCATTATCAACTTCTGCTTATAATCAGGACTAGATACTACAGAGTCTCTAATCAAGGCCTCCTCGAGTTTCTGAAAATCGTCCTTACAAGTTGGTATCCAGATAATTCTATCTGGTCTACTCTTTTTGGTAAGCTTTGTAACAGGAGTGGCAATGGTATGAAAATGAGGAACAAATGCTCTGCAATGTTCCACTGCCCCACGTTATCAAGAAATGCTCTCAGTAGCTTTTTGGTAACAGGGCTGGACCATGTCTTCATAGCTTCCACTTTTGTCAGCATCTGGTTGAAATTTGTCACCACTCACTTGATTATCAAGCTACATTACTTCTGCCATTCTTAAATGGCATGTATTTGCTTTATTGGTCAAATTGATTTTTTTTAAACTGCTAATCACCTCTAATATGTTCAAAAATCAAACAGCAGAAATCAACATTGGACCACAAAAATCACTAAAATAAAAATCCAACAACCAGGTAGCACTCGATACAGTAGTTTAATATACCAAACAGGATCAATCACAGTTAAGTGCTTTCATCTTTAGACATCATCAGAACCATGAATGGAACATTCAAAACACATCAATTAAATAATGATAAAAAACACACACCCCTGTTACTTACCAAACAATAACTCAAGAATATAAACCAATCACTAAGGACATTTAAATCTTTAAGAAATGGGTAACCAATCAAATAGGTGACCAATGACAACCTTAAAAATAAAACTTGCATCTATCAAATTGGTGTCCAATAAAGGCCTTGAAAATGAAAATTTAGCCTATCAGCACTTAAGGTGAAAAAAATGTGATGTTTATCAGCTACACGCAGTAAATAACTTTAAACCAAACTTTAAACCAAACTTTAAACTAAACTTTAAGTTTAAACCAAACATTTTAAGAATAAAAAAACACCACACCAAAAGTCCCAGCCAAAAGTTTATTGATAAAATAAACCACAAAACAGCTTACTATGTAAACTTGAAAAAAAAAAATTATGTTCGCCATTTGGCTGGAACTTTTGGTGCAGTGTTTTTTTATTTATTTTTTTTTTTAAGTTTACATGGTACGCTGTTTTGTGGTATATTTTATCCATTTTAAGAAACATAATTTTACAGTCTTTAAAAATAATACAAAAATACAATTTAAATAATTATACCAAATTAGACATAATATGAAAACATTGGTTAAAAGTAAACACAAGTAATGATTTAATAGTTAAAGGAGTACAACAGGTTTCTCTAATGTATTCCTCAACTTCACGGCCCTTTTCCTCCCTATTTACATTGTCCTCTGTAAAGCAACAACAATAAAGAATTTACAATTTTTATAATTCCCCTTACTTCTGTAACAGAAGCCTACTTTCTCATACTGTGATGGTTTCACTTACAAAATGATTCTCTCACATTTGAATAAAGCTTGCTGGAGTCGCCCAATTACTGACATCATCGAGGCTAGGCAGTGCAGGTACTTTTTTTTTTTTTAATCAGTTCCCTCCCCCAAAATGACATCACCACAGCTGTCATCTGATTCTAACTAAAATAATCACCATTCACCATTCTGTGATGTCATGGCTCCTTTGTCCTTCCCCCAGCCTGAGTGCTCAAATACAAGTACAGGAGGTAGGGTACTTCTTTTTAGCATTGTGTTTCCAGTACACTGTATTTCCCTATTGGAACCTTGTGAGAGTCTCTTTCTGCATCAGCTTCCCTCGTGGATTTATACTGGTGAGTATGACATTTTTTTGTAGAAATACATTGTTTGACAGCAAACTATCAGTATCTCTTTAATGTGGCATCTCCATTTCTCCTGGCTTTTCGGTCGCTGTGCTGCGTAAGTTCACACATGCATCCAAAAATGTTTAAACATTGCTTGTTTGGGTCCTGCTGACCAAACAACTGTTGTGGATACATGTATTCACTTGGTATTGAACTGTGGTGCTTTAGTACTGTACTTTTTTATATTTATTTTCCTTTGCTGCAGCATTCTAGCTGTTTCGCGTGGTGTTGGTTGCCAGTGGCAATTATTACTATAAAGTTGTCTTCTTTCCGAAGTTATTTTCTCTAACTTTCCTAAAGAGCAGTACCAGTGACTACCTTAAAGATTTCCTGTTCAATATGGGTAGTGGTTGTGCCGTCTTGTAATCTGTTCAGTGAGAAGGTGTAATGAAAAAACTTGCTGTCCGTTGTCTGATGCATTAGTCCCACTTCAATCTGCAAATTGTCACTGTTTTACTCCTTTAATGCCCTGTACTACATTTTTTTTTTTTATGTAACTTCCTTTCCTGTGGCGTTCCTTTGCCAGCTGTTCCATGTGGTCTTGGTTGCCAATAGCAAGTGTTTTTCTTTATGGCCCCGTGATGTCTGAAGTTTTGTGTGTGCATGACTGTGCGATTACGAACTTGCAAGCCATTATTTTACACTCGCTTAGCTGTTTACTTTTTTTTTCTTACTTTATACTCACTAAACAGCTTAGCGAGTGTAAAGTAATGGCTTGTTAGATCGTAACTGCACACTCACACCGACAAACACTCGATTATGTTGCTGTGCTTCTCCCATCGGTTATTTGCCACCTACATTTTTTTTTATCTAAAATATGTCTCTCTGTAGACATAAGGGTAGTGGGTTTGATTCTTGTGTTGTTTGGGCAGTGATTGCAAGTGCGTGGGGAGAGAATGAAGTGTGTGTGTATGACTGTAGGAGTGCCTGTGTGTGTGTATGACAGAGCGAACAGTAAGGGAATGCATGGCGAGTGTGTATGAATGTAAAGGTGCCTGCGTTTGTGTGAGAGAATGAACAGTAAAGCAATGCATGGAGAGTGTGTGTGTATGACTTTTGAAGTGCCTGTGTGTGTGTATGAGAGAGCAATCAGTAAAGTAAGAAACTCCTGTTCACAAAAAATAAAATGCACCATATTAACACTTTTTATTTAAATGTTGTTGTTTGTCTTCCGGCTTTTTCCAGGTAAGGGGTCGCCACAGCGGAACTCCGGTCTGCTAATGATTGGCAGTAGATTTTTACGAAACGCCGAGGTGCCAGCTTGATGCCCAACCTTCAATGAAGGCACACCCATTTACGCACGCATGTCTTTCAAATGCTATGCAACCATGGGGAGGACATGCAGACTCCACACAGAAGGCACTCCCAAGCCAAGCCGAGAATCGAACAGGAGAACCTCTTGCTGTGAAGTAACAATGCTACCGCCATACCACCGCGGCATACTAACACTTTTTAAATTACTAATCTTAAAACCCTTAGAAAGGCAGTTATCATTTAAAGAGCTACCCATACAAGGGATTGTAATTTACCATGCCTGGGAAACATCTTACTACTTATGCGTTTCAGTATAGTGACATGTTGCATATTGCCTTAACTTTATTTAGATTTGGTGACCCTTCCTTCCTTGAACATATATTTCCATAAAACTCAAGAAATTATGTATTAAATTTGCATTTCAGTTTAATGTCAAAATTATTTGCATATTTGTAAAACTTGGCTTATAGAATCATTGTTTCTGTGTTTTGCCACAGGCTGCATCATCAAAGAAAATGTTAATATTCAGAATGCCTGGGATAAAATATATTATACATCTGAAAATTTCTGCAACCGATCTTACAACACAAATTAAACTCCTGTATCTTCTAAGACCTTTGTGATTAAAAATGTATTTGTTATTCTGTTCTTAGTATTCACCTCCATTTAGTAGTAACCTGCCTTCACATCCATTTTGCTAAAAACAGTAGCACCATTCAACATAATGACAATGTCATCCAAAGTGCTTTCCCTCAGGATGGCTTTATTTACCATACATATATCAATGCTACAGTCATAGTGCAGGTGTGTTTTGGCATAGACATGGTATGCAATGGATTCACTCCAACATCAAGAACTGACCAGCCATTGTCACAATAGCACAGGCATCTGGTATTCCACAGCAGTTCTATTAATTTAGTTTTGAATGCTTCCAGATTGCTTTGCTCCCTAGCTACTCATGGGAGATTATACCAGCCTGCTGAATCCAGCTTTGAGATGCATGTTTTCCTGTGGTTGTCTTGAAGCATGGTCTGATAATTATTAAGCCATCTTCCTGACTGTCTCTCAGATAAGAGTTTGGTTAATATGTAGTTTGGATTTTAGAGGTAGACAAAGTCCCATTTTAATAATTTCTATATATTTGAACCAAGTAGAAAGGTTGTTCTTTCACTGATGGGTAGCTACTTGAAGCACTGGAGGAAATAGCAAAGATGCATATTTGGTTCTGCAAGTAATTCAGATCTACAGATCTTTGTAAAAGTAACAGTACAAGTGTTATTTGTATTTGTGGTAGAGTGAAGAGCTATTAAAGGGAGCCCATGCTCAGTTTTTGGGATAAGTATGTTTATAGCTTTGGTTGTGCACTTGCTGGAGGTGAGGAGGTATAAGAGCTTGTAGCATAAATTTAGTTATTTAAGGTTCCGCTAATATTATCTGTATGGTTTGTTAATAAGAGAGTAGGGTCCAATGTGATCCTGGATATTTTTTGCTCTCTTACTATAGGCAGCATATTGCCTGATGTGCCAGTTATTGTCAGGTGCAGAGTTTTAGCAAGCTATTATGGGGTGCCAAAGAACATTACATTTGATTTTCTCTGACTGATAATCAGCATATTATAATGTGTGCATTGGCAGATCCTTGCAAAACTTATTCTGAGTTTTTGCATATGGTGTTAGTGTTTTTACTTGATTTTAACAGCAGATGATAATCAGCATTCATTCCTATATTGAGCTGTGATCTCTTGTGCCACGATGACCTACCTGTAGCTTGCTCAAATATGGTAAGGGACACTCTCCAGTTATTTGCATGTGGGTAAATGCCTGGGTGTCATCCGGTTTGAAAAATATTGAAGAATACTTGCTGCTAATCAAGACTGAGACACATTTCCACCTTGTCTCCCATTCTCTTGTGCCTCATGGTCTACATGTGTGCAAGGCAATTTAGCCTTACACTGACACAGTACATTCTGTGGCTTTAAACCATGTCTGTGTAATGTCACAAATCCAATGTTTCTGTATTCTCTACAGAGCTTGTAGGTTGTGCAGTTTCTTCTGAATTCCTTCTGATTGTATTTGCATTGCCATTATTTTTGTCACTGTCTTGATGTGAAATCTGTTTTGAATGTGTAATTGTTTTGTTTAGTATATGGTCATCAGTGATTGTGCTATAGCACTTGAAAGCAGCGGTAGCAGCACATCGGTGAGTATATTTGCTTTTTATGCATATGGCTGTGGGTTCTACTACCGCAACTTGTAGATGGATAGGAAATCGTAAGTTGCATTCTAATGTTGGGTGCTGTAGTCATGACTGTCTTAATTTCTTTGGCTTGCCATCCATTCCCTATTGCAATGTTATTTGTTTACTGTAACCTAGGCAATGCATTCGTCAAAGGCAGTAGGCACACAATCTGTAGATGAAACACTGAATTGGACATTGCAATGGATAATTAAGATCTGCCTTATGCAAGATATGCAAGGCAGCAGTTAAGGGACTACAGTACAATGTCAGACCATTGAGATGGCACTATTTTGAGCTTTTACCCCAGGACGCCGCTGGAAACATTCATAGTGTGCCCAGTCAAACTAACCAGGTAAACAACCATATAACAAAATATTTACTGCAACTTGCTAAGAAAGAGCAAACCTCTACAGGTAGCCAGTAAAGTGAATCAAACCAAACAGCCAGAGAATCATGGAAATTTGTTTATACAGGAAAAACATCTTAATTACATCTGGTAACAGGTCATGTTACATTTTAATATGTTCATTTTATTCAGTAGTAGTGTAGTAACACTGATGCTTGGAAACACAGAAATTTGGTATGCATACTTGTACATTCTGCACGGCAAATGCTTAGGTGGTGTATCGCTTGCATACTTCTCTGTTGTATTTGCACCAGATACTGCTAGTGTGCAGTACGGGAATAGAAAGATTAAAAAACATTACCCTGGTATCAGAGGTGGCAGTGCTTAACATGAGAGTAGCTCTAAGCAAGCACAATGTGAAACCCGAACAAGCACCTAGAATTATTCAGTGCAGCTTCCACACCTTAAGTCTGAAAATGAATTCATATACTCACATGAACAGAAGTAGCTGCATATTGATGGCTAAAGATGTATGGGCATGTTGGGTGGTTACTACACTGCAAAACTGGTATGTAATGGTGGAGATATTTGGAAGGCATGAGCAAACACACCGGTATATTAATGCCATAGCACCAATTGAACTGGAGGCTGGCAAATAGATTTAGTAAGGGATTTTGTCCATGCACAAATATTTCAACAGTGATTCTTTGCAGTGGCATCCATTATCTGATTCAAGGTAAATTAACCTTGATGTCCTTTATTTAAAAAATAAAATCAATAAAAAATTTACTTTGTTATTAAGTGACTTCTGGACACAAGAAAAAGGAAGGGGAAAATATAGCAATGTGGTTTGTATGTAAAAAGACAAATCCAGGGACACTGAAAAAGTTTTTTTTTTGCAAACCGACCAGTGAAGTAAAAACATATGAAGGCAAACACTGCATACCAACACACTTTGCACATGTAAATCTCAATTTTAACAACATGAAAGCATGAAGTGATACCTTAACACTTAAATTAATAAATATCTAAACTGGTTAATAGTATAAATGTTTTTTTCTTTAGCTCCTTAGTGCAAGACCTTACTGGATGTGAATGCAGTCAAGTAAGGCCATGGCTATAGTGCAGCAAAAAAATGTCCCCTCTAACAAGGGAAATACTAGAGCAAAGATTAAATTACATGAGTCAAGCACCCTGCTGAGATCTGCCAATCAATGGAATTACCAGGTCAAATTACCCTCAAGACTTTGACAGCTAGGGAAGCTAAGTGTTATGGGGGAGGGGAGAAATAAATGGACTGGAATTCATTGTCTCACAAATTAGTGCCATTTAAACTAAATTGGAAAAAAAGCCAGCAGTAAACAGCACTTTGAGTGTGTCCTGTGGCATTTGCACTGTTTCTGTTTTAAGTAGTCATTCAACAGCAGGGAATGTTACTTACACTGTTCTATTTTACTCAGTACTTTGTACACATGCAGCATCTATGAAATGATAGGAACTTTAGGCAAACAGAGGCCTGCATGATGTAACATTTTTGAGCCAAACAATGATTTCTGGGATACTGAATGGCAACCTGATTTATCCAAACCACGTCAATATGTCAGCCTCCAGGTGGTCAGAGTCTGGAATTACATATAAAAATATTTAAAATCCTGTAAATAAACCCAGAGTGCTGTTAAAGTGTAGGAAACATCATGTCATGATGTTTTAAACATGTTTGTTTGAGTCTGTGGGTGCAGTACTCCTTTAACCACTTTCAGTTCTGAGCCAGTATTTTTCCAGAGCTGCACTCCTGCATTTTTGTTTACTTTTTTACATTGTTTGCTACTCTATGGGGGTTGGGGTAGCCTTTGGACTTTGCATTTCAAAGTCCATAAAAACCTCATTACATCACACTGTTGTTCAAATAGTCAAGTGCAGGAAACCCCATTGCATTACACTGTTGTTCAAATAGTCAAGTGCAATTTTTTACTGTTTCCATGATTAGTCAGGTCAAGGTGATATTGAACTATCTCTCCTACTAAAACTGTGTCATACAGCAACAAAATCAAGACTTTCATCTACCTGCACAGAGAGCTTTTAAACTGCATTGTTTCTTTTAATTATCTCTCTCTCTCTCTCTCTCTCTCACAAACTTGTGGCTGTTTAAGTTCAGTCACGTATTGTTTTTTGTTTATTCTGTATCTTTTTTGCCAAGGTTTCAATCCACTTCTTTCATCCTCACTAATGCTTAAGCTCACTCTGCTCCCCTACCCCCAATTCTCACCTACCCCCTTACTCTACATTTATACTTCCATAGCACTACCCATGTATTCCTCAAACCAATACCATCAGTTCCTTCCAAAAGAAAACAATCGATAGAATTACTCCCAAAAGTAACACCCACTCTAACATTTTCTAATCCTAATTTACAACAAATATTCCAAAAACAAATGACCAGGTAGCACAGTGACTCGATGAATAAGCTTTATTAATGTTAGTTAAATGCTTTTGTCTATTTTTAAATCATAGACATCTTCAGAACCATAAAAACCATGCAAACAAAGCAAAAACATTTAAAAACTTTAGCTCATACATACCAACACTTAAAAATCAATTGCAATGTAGCCAAAGTCTGCTAAGAAATGTTAAAGTTACAGTACACTATTTTCTGTAAAAGTGTTGGAAACTATCTTGAAAACATAAAAACAAAATAAAATCAAGCTTGAATATTACAATAAAACAACATTAGAGTGTTTATCCTCTAAATTTCAATTCACTAGTTATAGATATGGCTTCAATGAGGCCGGATGAATTGGATGCAACCAAGCCATAGCATTTCTTTTTGTAGCGATCATTTTTTTCCAATCACCACCATAAACAGAAGGGATTATTTTCTTCTAAAACATAAAACTTAAACTTAGTAAAATTCCTACAAGAGATAGCATGCCTGTCTAGGGCACTTTTGCTATCCTTTTTTAACAATGCTGTAAATGTCCTGGTAACCTGTTTTGTTCAAAGTATTATTAGTTTTTCGAACATAAAATGCTGGACATGTACTACATCTAGCCAAGTAACAACCCTTTTTCCTCATCCATTTTTGCACACTAGCAAACATTCCACCCCCAAAGTCCATATCAATGCAAGAACACTGGTTGCCCTGGCCACATTGAAAAGTGTTATAAAAAAACGTGTAAACTGTTCTTGCCAGTCTTTTTAAAATTGTCTTAATATAACATCTGTTTTTAAGCTTAAAGGATGGGGGCACTTTAAAATGAGATTTAAGGTCATCATCACATTGTAAAATGGACCAAAAAAGGTCATCAGATTAAGTAGAGCATAGTTTGAGGTTTATTTAAGAGTACTTTTATATAGGATGTGAGCACAGGTTTGAAGATGACAGTGGATGTGGTGATATGGGGCTGCTGGGCAAGATTAGATGATGGGGAATCCTTGGTTAGAGATGCTATACTATGTATGACATTTGAGTTGAACTGTACTGCGGTTTCAAGTGGAGTAATTAGGAAAAGGGTTAGGGTTGACTTTATGGCCAGGATGCAAGATTTTTTTAATGGCTGTCCAGAATTTTTTAGGGTTGTGTTTACTATAATGCTGAAAGTTATCATAGTATAATTTTTTTGTCTTCATTAATTTGCTTTTTAGTACAGTTGTGAAGCATTATGAAGTTTTGAAGATATTGTGATGCTTTACATTTTTTCCATGCTTTTTCTCTGTCTTGCATTAGCATTTTACTCATTTTGGATTGCCAAATTATCTTTTCCTTCTAGGAGCTGCAAAGCTATTTAGCATATTCTGGAAAGTTGTATTGAATTATTTTACAGCATCATCTAAGGGTTGGATTTTTAGAAAATTCCAGTTTAGAAATAGTAGGTTAGTAATGAACATTTCTGACTTAAACTTGGAAAGATTGCATTCTGTTTTATAAATATGCTGTTTAAGTGTATGTGTGAGATATCTGTTTTTTTTTATTTCTCCAAATCTTTTGGGTTTCTAATACCATGATGGGAATGGACCCCATTCCTAAGTCAAAGTACAGTACGATTAAAGTTCATGAAATTAGTATTGTTTCACTCTTTGATGTCAGCCAAAAGTGCTCTTCACAGCACCCGCAATGTGCCTAGTAATGACTCCTTCTGTAATTTGTATGGCGTTATGTGTATTGGTAGCATATCTAAATATGATTGTAGACTCTTTTTTATAAGACCCATTGCTCCTACTACTATTGGAACTATCTGGGTATCTTTCTTCCACACTGGTTTAGTTTCTGATTGCAAATCCTGATATTTTATGACTTTGTGTCTCTCTGTATGCAAGACACTGTAGTCACTGTGTGTGGTGATTTTGATGATCAATGTTACTTTTGTCTTCTTTTCTTGGACCACTATATCCATTTTTCTAGCATCTATCTTTTGAACTGTTGGCAATGGATGATCCCATGTGATGTAGACTTCATCATTTTCTGTTATGCTTTGTGGTTCATGTTTCCAGAATTTTTCAGCCACTTCAATACCATAATGTTTGCACAATACCCAAGGCAACAGTCTCACAACATTATTATACCTTTCAGTATACAATCCTTCTGCCATTAGTGTGTTACAAACAGCAACAAGGTATGTGATTGTTTCCAATTCGGTTTTACAAAACCTACATTTGTCTGTTTCTCCCATATGTACAATGGACTTTGTAAACCAGCGTGTACTTAGCCCACTATCTTGGGGTGCCAATATTAACCTTTAATCTCTTGGTTTGAATTTGACTCTCCTTAACCATTCCTGTGTTCATTCCTGATCACCATGAGGTTCTTCCAGAAGTTTTCTATACTTGCAACTATATTTATGCTTTTTCCACATTTCTTGCCTTTTCATCTGATCTTTCACCTTATATTCTTTCTTTTGTTTTTTGGCACATTCAGTTGGTGCCTGGTTTTTATCTACTTCTGGTTTGATTTCCATTCCTGCTTGACGTCGATATGCTTCTGCTAAGTTAAACAGAGAAGTCATCTTAGATTGATTCTCCTCATGTTTCAAAACGTTCACTATATTTGTATCGTGTGAGGTCAGCAGATATGTGTAGGGTCCCACGATTGCAGATTTATACATGTAATCAATTTTAAGGAGGCCCATCCCTACTTCAGAATGGGGAGTATATAATCTTCCTATACAATGATTTTTATAAATCATTTGGTGAGCATGAAGCATCATTCTTGTTTTAATATCTGATCTATCCAACACATTTTGGGGCCAGTCAATCACATCAAAACTATAAGTTAGGACAGGAAGAGCATTGGATTTTGTTTCTGAATGTCAATGTTGTTTTCATGATTAATTTAAGTCTTCTAAAGTATTCCTTACTGAGTTTTATTGGCATTTTTCCATGTTTTATTGTTGATCCGTCATCAATTCCCAAGTATTTATACACTCCCTCTTGCTATCTGACAGTATAGATTGGGAGGTGATCACTGAGACAATCAGACATAGTACCTGAGGTGGTGTATTTGCTAGGGCCTGATACTAAGATTCAGTTTAATAGGGAATTTGATGTCTTGCTATAATGTATGGGTCTGTTAATTCTTTGTATAAAAACAAATTAATTCATGGTAGATGTAGACAAGTTAATGTTCAACCAATTGACCTTCACATCACCTAGTAGCATTTCTTGTGGAATTGTTATAAATATCCATTGTAGGAGATCTTCCAGTATAACTGTATTATTGCCAGGAGGGATGCTATGATCAGTAAATACATATTTGTTTATAATTGTTTAATTTCATGAAAGTTATAAAAAGCTCTGCTGAACGGAATTTTGGTATTGGTTTGTTGTAAGGGAAAATGTGGTAGTTGGGAAATATTAAAGCAATACTACCACCTTTCCTCTTTATATGGTCATTACAGATGTTGTTATAGCTGGGAGATGTAATTTCACAGGGTTTAAACCAAGTTTCTGTTACAGTGAGAATATCAGGCTTATGTTGGGTAATCCAGGCTGGCAGTATAATGATTTTGTTTCTTATGCTTCTAAAATTTATGGCAGCAAAAGTTAGATTACCGGGGTTGGGGGTTGACTATTGCAGGGTTAAAGTAATGTGTGGAATAGAATCGTCTTGATATTCATTGTGATAGTGGAGTGAATGTCTCCTCCTAGAAGAATTTTAGTATGTTGGGAAATTATTGATACTTGTTTTTGAAGAGTATTTTTGGTTTTAGTTGAAATGGACTTAATCAAGCTGTATTTGGAATAAAGGTGAGGGGCATCATTAAATAGTTTTGGTGTAATGTGTGGAGAGTGTAGGGAGGAAGTATGAATAGGTGGTTGGGACAGAGTGAGAGATATGTTGAGAGCTATTATAGGGTGATGGTAGGATGAAAGATGGCCAAGCAGCAGAAGACGAATAGAGGATACACTGAGTAGTAGCATGATTAACTAAAGGAAGAGATCTGTATGTTATAGTTAGCAGGTAGTGGGGAAGTAGGGATCAAGAAGGAAATACAAGTTGCAGAGTAAAAGGATATTTAGTGGTGGTGGAGTCTGAACGCTGATAGGGGGTGGGAAGGCATGAAGCATTTTCTATGAAGGAAGAGAGACATTTTGTCCTAGTATCATCTCTGGAATGTAAAGAATATGGAGAGAGACTATACCATGATTACCCTCAGAAATTATCCTTGATAATAGACAACACCAAAGCAGCTTAAGCTTTCCCTTCTGTTTTGCAAAAAATTGACATGGCTCATTTATTGCTGTACCTTCTCGTATCATTTACAATGTTTGACAATAGCATAATTGCCTAAGCCATCTTTTTGTATTGTTTATGCCCATATCACTTGAAAAACACTACATGACCCTGTCTTCATGCTTTGTTGATTCTTCATCCCTATATACTAGAAATTAAGTTTTCATAGTAAGGATAAACTAGATAATGCATTAAAGAAGACACTTTATGAGTTTCAGAGAGAGAGAGAGAGAAACTATTCTGTTGTCTGCTATATTGCATTTTTTGTGAAAAATCCACACAAATGTAGTTTTCTGGTCCAAAAATAAAAACAGAAGTTTATTTTTAAATTATTTTTGAATTGGTAGACTGATGCCATGTAGATTTTTTCAAGACAAGAAGAAAACAGTGGGTAATGGCGTAGTCTCTTCCCACAGTTCCTACAGTTTTCTCCTCAATATGACATGCAGCTTCAAAAAAGAATGTCATAGGCTATCGCCAGAAGTTCCATAAAGTTGGTTTTTGGACTGACCAGCTAAGGAGTTCCTTGTCTCAGTACACAAACTCTCTGTGCCCTTCAGAGTCAAAAGGCTATTTGGCTACCTCCCTTAAGATTCGTAAAGTAGAATACGAGACCATTGTCTGTTTCAACTAACACTTTGTGTTTCTTTCTAGCTTTTTTCAAACCAAACTGCAGATGAAGTTTACACAGTGTCTGATTAATTACCTCTTCCCCTGATGTACCTCTTCCAGATAAAGACAATCCAATATCTTCTGACTGACTCTCTTAGAACTATTTATTTTCCTGTTTCAAGGTAGGGTACATGATTTATTATAATCGGAAGCTGCTGCACTTTCAATACAGTCCAGCACTACCATGGTCTTGACTTCTTCATCTTCCTCACATGGCATTTGTTTATTCATATACCACCATGGAAATTTGGAACATAAATGTCCTATTTGTCTGCTGGAAATGTTTTTCTCTATAACTTTGGCATGTATTCAAGCCAGTGGTTTCATCATTTGTCTGTGAAACCTGCAATGAAGGTTTAGACTGCCCCATGGTTCCTCTTTACTCACATGAAATACTAGGTATCCCCCTTATGTGCAGTCACCCAGTTCTGGCTAGTTATAGGTCACTGTTTTGTAAATTTACAGAGCTATTCTGCACTCCTAATTTGTTAACTAAATTTTCATGTCCTCAGGTAATGGTTGCTCCTTTACTAAAAGGTTCCCAGCATTTCAAAACAAGGGACTTAAAATTCACTCATCTATCTATGAAAGTAGGTGCTTCTTTCTGCAGTGGGATCACTAACACTATCCTCTGGCTTTCTGCTGTGTTCTCTACAGTTTTAAACTTCAGGGTTATGTTTAAAACACTCAAGCACAGCATCTTTACTTTACAATAAGCTAGACTGTTAAAATCTGATATTTTAGAAAGATTGAACCTGGGATTCATTAACAATCATGTAGGCTTCTCACTAAGCCTACACAATTTAAGCATGTTAGCAGAAAAAGCAGCAGTGCTAACTGAATATACATGCTACGTATCACTCCTACATGTTTGCATGAACCTTTACATGGAAAGGAATAGTGTTGGTAGCTTTGGAAGGTACCAGGGCACAATGTAAACAAAATGGATTGCATCTAGGCAATGCTGAAATATGACACATGCCTTTTGTCCACACATAGCAAGGGGAAGTACAGGAAAACAATACAGAATGAGAGGGAATGGGAAATTGTTACACAAAACTGTGTTGTAAATATTTAGTAATGTTGGAGAGGGGAAATGTTTAAAGTGCATTCATATATTGCAGACAAATGTGACAATAATGTATAATACGTATTTCTGACATAAAACCCGCAATATGGATGAAATAATAATTAGTGTGAATATCAACCCCACAGTTAAGAACATAAATACTAACGGACATGCTATTAAAGCATGTGATAGGGACATAAAGCTGCAGTGTAGCAAAGGCATCTGAAAATGTAATATACGTGTTAATTAAATGCTGATTTGAGATAACAGAAAGGAAAGAAAATGCATTATGGGATGAATGCAAAGAATGCAGTTTTTGCATATAAGGATGTATATACAGGGAATAGATGTATGCAATCTGACAACACTGCTGCATTTTGTATCTCTCCACATAAACAAAAGAACAAAAGGACCTTACAGCTGCAATGTCTGCTAACTCATAAACGGACATGTTTATGCAAATAAATGACAGTAGCACCAGTAAGAAAGGGGTTAATCACCTAAGAGCATGTAATAGGAAAGTGTTGAATGATTATGTAAATGCAATAACAAACACCATACATAAGGGACCAATGACAAGATAGAGTGGATGACATATCAGGAGTCCACTTTTCTCATTGCTGGTTTATAAACATGTCTGACATAGTAATACTGGGCATGCTCACATGCAATTACAGGGAACAGTAATATAATAGCAATTCAACAGAAAGCCAATCACAGTTTCTGATGATCTGGCAGCATGCCATGCAGTAAAAAAAGTTTATGAAATAATGCTTCTGCTATTAAGTTGTATATTATGACTGAAACAATTACAGTATTACACTCATATCTGGATGAAGACATGCAATACAGAGAATGATTATCTTGTGAATAGGTAATGAGATAAGAAACATTTGCATCATGTCATTTTAGAACACATTCTTGAACAGATATCAGAGAGATGCATAACAATCATAGGTGCCACAGACATATGTATGTAAGTCACGCAAGGAAGAATACCCTCAGAGGACGTACAACGTTATCATAGCATATAAGGTGTATCGATGACCAACCTAGTACAAAAATGCACAAAAAAGTTGCCCCATTGAGTGTATGTGTAAACCACTGTTGTCTGACAGACAAATGTTACCAGATTCAAACCCCTCTCTATTACATAAAGCTCTTTCAAGACCCCTGTATATGTGCCACATCAGATATTAATGAAGACTGTCAGAAATAACTGAAATGAATGTGTGTATGTGTTAACACAGGAGTTACAATTTGAACAAGTTGATTTCTTCACAATGCCAGAAAGGAGCTATACATGTTACTGTTCACACAACACTGAGCATTAGAATATGACTGCTTCTTTGACAAGGAAGCTATTTCTGCTATATAGGACACATACTATCACAGAATTGAACACCTGTCTATCTGTGTAGGTAGGCTATAAAATGCAGTACTCAATACTCTTGCCACAGGAGCACTCACAGTATGACATGGCCTGAATAAAAATTTCACTGCCATGCAATCACAACATGTGATGATATATCATTGCTCAATATAAAAATGGATAACAATGACTAGAGACAATGGTGTTTATGTAACATCAGTACATTTATATCATGTTGCCCTTTTAGAAATCAAACAATGACATTTGGATGAATGACAAGCACCACAGTGGAAGTCTTACAACTACTATGACAATCAACATATGCTAATTTATTATTTCACATGTATGTGCCTTGCATATAGAGCAATCTCTGACCAAACTTTGATGGAAATGCTGCACATTTGCAAGTTAAATGGCACACAGGTCACTCACTCAAAGGACCTGAACCTGGTATGTGACATCGACAGAACTTGCTGGAGAGACATATTTGTCTCAGAGAAGTTGCCCCACCTTTGGAACGAGCTTCCTATTCGTGTTAAACAAAGCCCCTGGTTGGCCTTATTTAAGCGCAATTTGGATGATTTGATGGGTAACCAGAAATTCACCCTAGGGTTCAACCTGTGTACCCCTTGGACAGGGCAATAGGTGCTTATTTTAGTGTTTGCTTGAACCAGACACCCTTGGGAACATGGGCTGAACTTGGCTAGGCTTGTAAGGCTGTTAGCCTAGTAACCTCCTATGATCCTATGTATAGTAAACAATATTTGAGATGAAATGGATCATGGAGGAATCTCACACTGTAAATGGACACATTATCATTGTGGTACATGTCATTCATGCAGTGTAGTATAAGGTACAACAATGCTAATAGGCACTGAATGTGGGTGTTGAACACATGAGCATTTGACAGCAGACAATACATGATATTATACAGGATGGATACACTATGGTAAAAATGTTAGTACAATTGTGACATATGTGGTTATGTGAAGGCATTGGCTAATTTTTTTTTTCTGAAAGGAATAATTGTGCCTGTAATTGCTTTAGTATGTCAGCAACACAGCGGTCTCATTCTCTTATAGGTTCATAGGTTCATAGGTAGGTACTAGGCTATCGGCCCAAGGGCCTACGTAAGCCTAGCCAACAAGGTTCCCTGGCTTACGCCACCTAAGAAAGTTATTTTCCTGTGCCACTGTGAAGCAGAGAGACAGAAGTGATTCCTGGGGTGTATTTCCTATTTACCATCCACTCATCAAGATTTTTCTTGAAGAGTGCCAATAAAGAACTTTGCTTGACATAGTTGGGTAGCCTGTTTCAGAGTATGGGAAGTCTCTGGGACCGGAATCTATCCCTCCAGCATGTCCTGTTTATTGTGGTGACAAGATTTAGTTCCCTAGAGCATGTAGCTAGGAGGGATTGGGATTTCTTTAGGTGTAGCATGTCCAACAGCTCTGGGTTTGACCTAGCTTTACATGTTAGGCAGAGATCATCTCGGAGTAGGCGATATGCTACGGAATAAAGCTGGAGTTTTTTGAGATGGTCAGTGTAGGACATTTGTTTGAGGCCAGTAATCCTCTTTGTGAGATACTTCTGTAGCCTTTCCAGCTGCTGCAGATGTCTTGTGAGGTACATTCCAAAAGGGGCATTGTACTCTATAATGGGTCTAATGAGTGTCGAGTAGAGAGGAACAATGACCTATTTTTTCCTGGATGAGAACCCTTTTATGATGAGGTGTGCCACGTAGAAGGAGTTCCTGACTACTGTGGCAATGTGACTATCAAAGGAGAGACTACTGTCCACCTGGGTCCCAAGGTCTCTTATCACACATTTGGTGTTAAGTAGATTGCTGCCTATGTGGTAGTTCATGGATACAGAGTTTTTACCAAAGCAGATGACACTGCACTTTTTGGCATTGAGCTTGAAGCCATGGCTCTGACACCAGGCATCTGTCTCAGCGAGGCCCTCCTGTAGGATGTCCACATCATTTGGGGACTAGGTTATGGCTTCTAGTTTGCAGTCATCTGCAAACTTTGTTAGCCAGAGGCCTTCTGTGTTAGCCTGTACTTCAGAGAAGTAGATACCAAACAGGAGAGGTCCCAGGATGGAACCCTTTGGTACTCCAATTGTCACTGCTTTGAGGTCAGATTTGGAGTCTGCAACTTTTACAGTGTGGGTCCTGTCAGTGAGCCAGTTGGCAATCCATCTTGTCATCTAAGGATTTATACCTAGTTTAGTGAGTTTAGCTATAATTCCAGAATGGGGGACGGTGTCAAAAGCCTTGGCGAGGTCAAGATAGGCTGTGTGAACCACCTTACCCTCATCTACAACTTTGGTGACTGCCTGAAAGGCTGCCTTATGCCAGAAGATAACACTTCCTACATATGTTATGTATGGAACATGAAAGCAAATGTCATCATTACTCTGAATAAAATCATTGCTATGTAACAAATTGTTCTAGCTTTTCCTCTATAAGTGTATAAAGTAAATGTGCTTGACAACAGTGTTAGTGGTATGCAGAATAACACTGACACGACATAGTCTGAGCAGTAATGGATGGAGTTCAAATAACTACCAAAGGTCACAAACTAAACATCATTGCCTGAAGTGCCGCATGACTATCTTCAGGTACAAGTGAGACAGTGCACATTTAAAAAATGGATTACATAACCACTGTTTATAATCTGGACAGTTATGCTACAAGGTCTTCAAAGTACACACCAACACCATACAGTTACACAAGAGAACAATGACTAAAACTGAAACATACAGCATCTATGAAAGGATAACATCAGCAGTGTAATGCCAAGGATATGTATCTGATAACATTATTTAACAGCCAATCAGGGCTTCTAAAAGTTGCCACTATAAATCTATGTGTAAAATAATCTGGACTCCAATAGCAGCCACACTTATATAAGTTAAGCACTGCTGTATTTCAACATCCTACCTATCAAGTGTCACATTATAGTGAATAGTGTAAGACATGCAAGCACCACAGGAAATGTCTGACATTCAAAGAGCTCCAGTTGACTTGCAAAACAATAATGTCATCAATGTGTTGAACCAGGGTTGTAGGCAAGCAATACAATGCAATCCTGTGCTGTTATTGATGCTACACAAAACACCTGCCATTTAAAGAATGGAAATGTCCTCTCCTTACCCCACTAAACAAATTTTTGCATCACTTTTCCTATAGAAACATTAAATGGATAGTTTCAGCCCATGACACTAGGATTTGAAAAATTAATTTACAAATTTGTGGACACAGTATTGTCTGGAAAAGTAAAGTTTTCTTTGGTAACCACTTGAAATGTTGGAACATGCTGGAACAAGTCCCAAAATGTGAAGACTGAATGGTTGTATATACTAAGTCCGAGATGTGGTTTCTCAAAATATTCCTTTTTCTCCAAGGTACTGTGATCTTAGAGTTGGTATATATAAGTTTGGGGATGTGGGGAGCTTGAACCTCACATGGGAGGGTACAGATGGTTCCTCTTCATAACACTGAGGCCCAGTTCATTGAATTTGAAAATATCAAGATGAAAAATTCACGAGTGTAGAAGCACAAACTTACATAACATTGTATTTCTTCTCTGGATAAGAGATCACTTGGCCAGCATGGTGAACTTCACCCTTTCTCCACTCTATTGTGATTTTGGAGTTGGTATATTTAAGTATGGGGGTGTGGGGTGCAAAGCCCTTAGTTCAATGGGTTTAATTTGCTGTCATTTGTGTGTGTGTGTGTGTGTGTGTGTGTGTGTGTGTGTGTGTGTGTGTGTGTGTGTGTGTGTGTGTGTGTGTGTGTTTTTTTTGTGGCCAAGTGGTTACTTTCCTGGAGGGGAAATATAATGTTTTGGGAGTTCATGCTTCTGCAATTACAACATTTTGTTTATGACATTTTTTAAACTCAGTGAACTGGGATGTGACGTTTTGAAGTTAAACCATACAGATAGGGCTTGTTCCCCCCTGCAAAAAGAAGTTTTATGCAAAAGAGCGATTTTTTGAGATTCGCTGTTCTCATCTGTTTTCAATCTTTTTTTCCATTTTTTGGGACATTTCAATAGGGAGACACTTTCTTCACATAATGCATAGCAAATTGTAATCTTTACAGTAGAAAAAGTATGCATGTGTTTCAATGAAGTTGTGGACGTGAAAGGTGGGCTTAGAGAATGACTGAGTCATCTATGATTTTAAAACATTTATTCAGAGTATAGGTTGATTAAGAACATACTCAGTTATAATCACCCTCCCTCACACACACACACATTTTCTGTGTTGGGCATCAAACCTCCTACTTATCTAAGTTACACAATCTAGACAGCACTGTATTAGTAACAAATGCTACAAGAGATATCTGACTCTTAAGGGGAGAGAGTGCACTTTTGTCAGGATGACCTCATCAGTGTGTTTCATAGAGGCTGTATCTGTAAAAATTGGGATAAGGGAGCTGTAAGAACAGTTAAATATATTATTCTCTGGAGAAGTGGACACAAACTCAAAAACACACATGCATAAATCTTCTATGTTGAGCATCAAACCTCCTACTTATCTAAATAAGACAATCTAGAGAGCACAGTATTAGTTGCATGTGCCACAGGAGAGGCCTGACTCTAATGACTAAAGGGGGTGAGCACACTTTTGTCAGGCTATTTCTGGCCATGGGTGCTTTGTGTGTGAATCTATTTTTTGACCAGATTAAATGTTTGAAAAAGGGGTGGATAGGACAGTGGTCAAAATATATTTGGCAAGCAGAGGTTAGCACACAGGGAAAATAATACAGGAATGTATCAGAGAATCATAGGAGAGCACCATAGCTATCTACTTCTTCACAAAATCAATGCACAATTGTGCTCACAATTTCATGACTTTGCAGAACCACCACATTAGTGATGCCTCACAACAACAGAACAATGATGTATGGCTAATTTGACTTAATCAGTTGTATCAGGATGACACATGAGTGAGGTGGAGCGCTATGTATGGGATGTCATTTTTTTGCTGCAGGTGTCCATTTTTATTTATTTATTTTTTTTATTTGGGAGAGAGAGGAATGTTGGAAAAGGTGCTTAGGAATGAGATGGAAAAGTAGGTAAGGTGGATTAGGAAACACCTGCAGACATACAGGACACACAAGATAGACAGGGGTGGTGATGGAAACAAAAGGTTGGGGGAACCATGATTGGGGATAGGTAGGGGAAAAACAGAGGTACATCTGCATCCAGCTTGAAAACAGGGAGAATCTAGTTAGAACTGTCATTACTGTCTCCTGCAGCAGGTCCTGGAACAGTGCTGGAGGACATGGCCCTTACAACCCTTTCAATGTATGCACCAAGGCTCCTCTCTATTATATCCTCCACAAGTCCTGTCAGCTCCTGCGAGCTGATAAAATTCACACCTCAACAACTACAGCTCTTAGAAGGTACTACTGCTACAGGAGTGAGGGCAGAGCTGCCTGACATACCTTGACCAGGTAGGTCAGGTGTTGTGGAGGCAACACTGAAAGGGTGTGACCCCGAAGTGCTGGGTGTCTGTGCTCCCATATATGGAGGTTTGGTGGGCTGAGCCACATTAGTCGATGTACCTGTCTGTGTTGTTAATAATTAATTTTCCTCAGCAAGTTAAGGAACTAGCAGATTGTTAATAAATTATAACTCTTCTCTCTCAAAAAAAATAGAGCAAAAGGGTGGAGGGGAGACAAAATTTAAGAGATAATTAGATACATGGCATGTCACAGTACTGTATATTTTAAACAAACTTATAGCTTTATGACAAAATAATTTCTTCTCACAGTACTGTCCATGCTGAGGAAAATGTACCATTGTAAGGTGTGCTTGAGCTACCCAGGACAGCCTAAACTAAATCTTCACTTTTTTCTTAGGTAATGAACCCTGCTTGCACACTACCAAGGCGAGCAAATGTACCTTAAAAGTGAAAAAAACTGGAAAAGTAAATATTGTGAATAATGGCAAAGTGTTCTGTAAACAGAATTTGAACAATGCTTCATGTGCCTTATTTCTCTTGATTCACCTGTGTTATACCTTGTGCCACAGAGAAAGTTACATGACAGGTGTATTTTCTTCAATGGTTACAATCCAGACTGCTGCTGGTTGTACAATGCCACCAGGCATGTTTGAGCTATCTAAAGCAGCCCAAACTAAATTTTCAACTTTTTTCCTTAGGTAGTGAATTCTACTTTTGCACTGCCAAGTGAAGAGGAAAAGAACCTTAAAAAGAAGAAAAAAAGTCATTGTGAATAACTGCAATGTGATTTCTACTCAGGATTCAAACAATACTTCATGTGCCTTATTTATCTTGATTAATTTCAGATAGACCTTGCACCACAGAATTTAACATCTGTCTGGTGCATTTACTAATGTAAATACTCTCTATGTTGCTGGGGGCTGCACAATGATGCCAGGCATGTTTGAGCTACCTAAGGTAGCCTAAACTAAATTTATCACCATTCCCTTAGGTAGTGAGCCCTGCTTGTACACTGCCAAGCAGAGAGCAAATGAAAAAGACATTAGAAGGGGAATATAAGGTACAGAAATTACAGAAAGTGAATGAAATTAAATGCATTAGTATCTGTAGCAATAACTAGAAGTGCAGTCAAGTGAACAATTATTCCTTCTCAAATCACCTTGCAAGATCAAACATGTACTTTGTAGAACATTTTATCAGAATTGTAGCTAATGACGCATTATGTGAAAATAGACAGAATAATGATAGCATGTTGTTAGCAATAGTGATGACAACAGTTGATTTTAAATAACACAGTGGTATAACAAAATGTAACTATGTATATATATATATATATATATATATATATATATATATATATATATATATATATATATATATATATATATATATATATATTCAGACACTCTTCTGTAACAGTATTATTGCAATAGATTCAAACCATGCATCAGCTGTACCCTATCTATAAGCTCATTGCACTTACTCCTTGTGTCATAGGGAAACAACTGTTAGGTGTATTTTCTTCTCTGAGTACTATCCAGAATGCTGACAGCAGTGCAATGCAACCTGGCTGGCTTGTGCTTCCTACGGCAGCTTAAACAAAAATTTACACCTTTTTCCTTATGCTGTGAAAGGGATTTTCATACTGCCAAGTGGTGTGGATATGATACAAGAAAAAAATATTCTAGATCAAACACTTTACATGTACATGTTTGACCAAATGTATTATGTTGCAACAGGGAACTGTATAAAGCTGTACCCTAAAACATGGGTATTGAAAGTAATCATTTCACACTATCCTCCAGAGCTCCCACAGTCAAAGGCATATATATATATTAGCAATTTGATAAGGAGTTTGGATGCAATAATAATGTTACATTGTATCAAATCACATTAAAAGTGCAATAGAAACAAATTAAAAAAGCTGTCCTTTCACATTTGATTGTGAATATCTGGATGACTGGAATTTTGCCAATAGTTCACATAGCCACGTAATCAAATTATATTAAACAAAGACTGCAATCACTGCAGTTGTATCCCTTTCTTTCTGTCTCTGGCATCCTTTCATTACCTATACTTTCAAACTAACAACTCTATCTCTGTTTTCTTGTCATATGATATCTTTGTCAGTGCTTTGGAGTACTCCCTTTAAGATGAACAATATTTTCCTACTAAGGCTCATTAACCATTGTCACTTAAGCCAGCATTTGAATGTTAGTACTCCAGTTTCCTACATTAATCAATGTACCTGCAGACTTTTTTAAGTCTCTTCTCCATGACACACACACAGTAGGTGTATATCAATGAGCAGAGACTATGAAAACTGATTGTTCCTGCAGTCAGGGTAATCAGAGACAACTGCAAACCATTAACAGGGAATATCTCTCAATGTTTGTCCTTGCATTACTCAGATGTGTGCATGTAATCATGTAAGTCCTTATACCATTTTACATTCCTTGCACTATTGCAACTTTTGATATTCATCAATGCTAACGATTTCACACCTCATTTGCATACTCACAGTGTTCACAGGGTTGACTCTGCATTATATAAAAGTAATCATGTAGCTAATGCCCTTATATTTTACTGGGGGGAGTGTTTTGAAACACAGAGCTCAATACCGCTAGGAAAACAAGACTTTGTGTGATTTATCTGTTTTCTACAGTGCTGTATTGTCAAGGTATATTGCTATTTCTTAACTCTTTCCCTCCAATGGAGCTCTGGAAATTTTGCACTGTAACTTCCAATGGGAAGAGCTTAAGCTTTATGATAGAATAAAATGACGTCCTCACATTTCAAACAAATGCACATATCTCTGGAACCAAAAGTGCAAATGTCAAACTCTTCAGCACTAACCATTTTTATAGTCATTGTATTCATTAACTTCTAGGTCTTAAACAGAATTTTATAAATCACAGTAAACACAGTAACTGTTCCGTTTGTAATATTTTGTAAACATCTTACAATATCTCAAAAAATGCTCATGTTACATACATACTGTTATCAGCATTTTGTTCATCCAGCTGATACATTTCATTTGAGGCTAAACAGTTGTGTCTATGCTACTTGTTTGCTGAGAAAAACATGAAAATTATGACAATATAAATAAGCATTATAAGAACAACAATTAGTCCCTGGGATTCATGAAGCTCCATGCAAGAATAAGACTATTCTTGCATGGAGTGGTTCATGTCCATTTAGAATAGCAGAACGCCTTGCATATGCATGAAGGCACACTGCTGTTTAATCTAAATGGACATGGACCATGAATGAGTGCAGGGGGCATGTTTCAGCAGTGGCGGCACATGTAACATGCCCCCTTTACTCAGAAAGTACCGTATGGCAATTTGTGACACAGACAAGTGTCAATGTACATAATATTAGAGCCTGGCTCTAATATTATGTACTAAACCAGTGTCCGCAGACACTGAAATGTATGTAGCTAACATTTCAGTGTCTGTGGACATTAAAATAAAAAGAAAAAAACCACAAACACACCTGGAAGGCAGCAGCCTTCAAGTGCACACCCCCAAATGTATGCACTCTTGCCCTACATGCATGGAAGCAGTAGGGCAAGAGGAAAGTAATAAAAATATAAAAAATGTAATTTTTTTTTCATTAAATAAAACTAAAATTTAAGTGGTGCACAGCTTGTTTGCCCAGTGTGCCGCTATGCTTAGTCTGGCTGAAATCCTGAAAATGATAGACAAGTGCTATTGTGATAAAAAAAGCATCAAACTGCTGTAGTGTAGTGGTACTGCCGTAGTTTAACATATCAAACATGCTCGGTTCATATCCCCCCTCTGCCAATTTTTTTAATAAACTTTTAAGGAATTTGAATGATAGATGTCAATCATATGGCTCACATATAGCACAGTAGGGGTGGAAATATGTAAAATGTAAATGTAAAAAATTATTTATAAATTTACTGAAAAAATAGATTTAAGCAATGCTTTGCTAGTGTAAGCATTGTTTACATGCTTTCAGCTGTGCTTATCTGGTGTAAACATTGCTATGCAAATTTGCGTGGAGCTAAGCATAGTTCAGCATATTAAAACTGGCCAATCAAGAAAAAGTGCGGGGAAAACTGCTCTATTTAAACCGCACAGCTGGGAATACAGCCATAATCATTTGGGATTGCTCACAGCAGGACCAAAATGTCAGGTGTAGGTGAAGGTGTTTGCTTCTGAGCACAACGTTGGGGCATCCAGGAGTCCAGGGTCATGGTTGGGTTCTTAGTAAAAAAACATGATGCCAGGCTGCTACAGGGCCAGTACCAGGGCTTCCAGTACAAAGCAGAGGCCTGGGACCAGGTTGCACACGATCACAAGTGCCACTGGCATACCGCGGACTGGTGAGCAGGTACATCACCACCACAATGACCTTAAGCGGAGGAAGGGTACACTCTTGGACCAGTGGATCCAAGAAGCCCAAGCGCAGGATATCCCAAGTGTCTGTAAGTATGCAGTCTTATGTATCTCAAAGTATGGAAAAAGTTAAACTTCAGACTATGCAGGTGTGAATAATGTGTAATCTCTCCCCATAGAGCTGCAGCAGAGAGGTCCCAGAATGTTGAGGCTCATGCCCAGTGACTGGCCCAGCTGTGTCGGCATTATGGTGAGTACAGAATACCTCCTAATATTAGCAGTAATAAATCAAAAATATAGTAATGGTAGTACTGCTTGTATATATAATTGCACTGTAAAAGTCAGGAATAAATGCCTGTGTGAGACTGCCAGCATTACAATAGAGTATTTCCAGCTGCTGTGTAATACAGATCTCAGTAGCAAACAAGGTACAATATGCAGGAGAGGAATAGTAGAATATGTATGAGTGTGTCTGTGTGAACCTGCCAAGAAAGTGCCATGTCAGGGCCTTGCACAGATGATGCAGGAATAGTAATTGTGGATGCCTGAGTTGTACACAGATATGTATGTCAAAACTAATAAAGGTGATCCCAAACACTGGTGTGTGTCATCTCAGTTGTACCTGAAAAATAGAAATGTGTATGTCCAGCAAAATGCATTAACTGAGGTGAACTGATTTAGCACTGCTTGTCTGCATACTTTAGAATGGACATGTCAAATAAATGAAAAAAGCAACAGTACATATTTCCATCAGAATGTGTTGTACTTGTGTGTCTGCCAGCATTGTCCTGTGTTAACCTTTCAATTTCAGCTGTATGTAGCTGTGAATGTACTGAAAAATGTATAAGGCTAACAGGTGCAAACTTAAAACCTACACTGTGTACTCAGGAATCTAAATTGTAGTATGTAGTTGTAAAACAGTCAAATGTGCAATACAGCTAATTTGCACATGTTTCTCAAACACTGACACCAATGTCTGTTGTGTATGCATAATTTGTACTGAAAATGGGACACAAACAATGCAACATTTGATAAGAAAAGTACTGTGCACACAAATATGTACTAGATAGAAATGTCACAAACATCCCACAACACCTCCCCAGTAGCTCAGTCTCATAATGACTATTCCTGTAGTTCAATTTTGCACACAAACCATGGTTCAAATCTAAGGACCACCACTAACATGTCAGTCTGGTTCTACAGTTGTAAACTGCAATCTGAATAGAAAAAGTAATGTACTGCAACACATGTATTTTCCACACAGGGCACACAGGTAAAGAAATCTGAATAGAAATACTAGTATGATGTGTATAACTATGAAAGGTGTACAATTGCTGTGTTGATCAGCCCCGGTCCTACAGATAGATGCAAGTTATCCATCTACACTCTGCAGTCTGGCCCAGACAAGCCCCTCAAGTGTCATGCTGTCATGGATAGTTTCCCCAGTTGCCAAGAAACCTGCACACAGAGAATGTCACAGTAGATGTATGTCAAAAGCACAACACACACTCCAGGGCCTGCAAATAATATGTGAATCTGAAATACGTGTAGAAACAGCAATGTAATGTGCACAAAGTTCATCTGCACAGGGCCCACAGGTAAAGAAATCTGTATAGAAACAGGTATGATGTTTATAACTAAAATAAGGTTACAATTGATCTGTTCATATGTACAGCTGTTGGTATGCTGTAGCAGGCTCACAGCCCAGGTAGAGTGTAAGTGTGGTCAGAATGTAGAGGAGTGAATAATAGTGTACTGACAAATATACTCCCTTCCCCCACCACTCAACTGATTCAATCATCACACTGAAACCAACATGGGTATGTTCATAAATAAAACTTAACTGTTGGGACCGTTGTTCCATTTGGTTAATTGTTTGTTTAAACTGTGTGCATACTAATATTCCCTGTTGACTAATTATTGTTATTGCCTGCCTGACATACCTCTAACTGGCATGCTGTTGCAACTCTGAATGCCATTCCATATATGCATGGGTTCTGCTTGCTATGCCACTTTTATAATTGCACTGTTTTGGGTAAATGGGAATATCCATACATGCTATTTTGACTAATGTTGTAATGTGTTGTTCATGACTAACCAACATTCATTGTTAATTTCCACACCATAGCATGTACAGGAGGGCAGATCCCAGCGGATCTGTCTCTCCCACCCCACCTGGCTGAGGCACTGGGTCCCAGCACGTCTGGGACCCAACCCAGACTTCCCTAATCTGCTGGTCCTGCACCACCCTCGGGTAAAACCGGTATAGGGATGGGGCTCACCCCCCCTGCAAGTGGGGGCGGTGAGGATGTTGTCACCCAGGACAAGGTTTGTGGCATGGTGTGCAGCATCCGCCAGATGGAGCTGGATGACCGCCTGTGCCAGGTGGAGGGCAGGCTGGTGCAGCTAATGGGGCAGGCAGCCAATCCAGCCCAGCCCCCAGCACAGACACCTTCGGGGCTGTGAAGGAGTAGTGGTGACTGCCATTGGGTGGGGACATCAGTGCCACTACTACCATCTGGTGGGCTCATGAGCCTCCGATCCCAACCACCCTCCCCGTCACAGTGTTTATCCCCCATGTGTCATACACCACCCCTGTCTGCTGTCTTGTCTGTCTGAAAATGCAACCTCTCCTATCAAACTTCCTTCACCACGGTTAGCTATAATCCTTCCTTAGCATCCTACTCTCACCTTAAAAAAAAGGGCATCTGTCACAAAAAAAATCACGTCCCATTCATAGCTCTGCATTTCACCCAGAAACATGTACGCATCACACAATCTAACCCTACCAATCATACTTATTGTATGATGCCCACACTCCTCCCTGTAGGGTGTGAGGCTCCAAACTCTAAATTGCCCACATTGAAAGCAGCTGTTGCTGCCGAAAAAATGCAGAGCTATGGTCTTTTCCTACACCTGTCCTGCACATCCCTACCTGTTTCTCATCTTGTTTTTTCCCCTGCTTGCCCCAATTTCACAACTTTCCTATCTCCCTTTTTTTTCTTTTCTTTATTTGAAATTAGCGTGGGTTTAGCCGGCTGTAAACAAAGCTGAGCTCACGTAAGCTCCACTTAGCTCCACACAAACCCACTTATGACTGCTTTAAAGTGCCTTAATCACTCTTTGGCCAACAGACCCTGTTCTGCCCAGCAACAAAATAATCAGCCCTTGCAAGTCTCAAACTCAGAACCCTACAAACTATAACCAAAGTGATGGACCACTAAACCATTTGAGATAAACATAACTGTGATGTTTTCTCAAACATATCATGCAGCACAGTCATTCAACAGTAGGGAAAATATATTTATATATGTAGATGTATGCATGTATATATCAACATATATATATATATATATATATATATATATATATATATATACCTCCAGGTTGGTGGCACAGTACGAAGCATCAGAGACTATCCATGTGCAACTAACAGTGGGTAAAACTGCCTTCCAGTTTATAGCCTGCTACAGACCACCCTCCCAAACCCAGGAACCCCACTCGGCCTTCCTGAGAACACTGGAAAATATGAAGGTCTCTCCAAACACCATTATATTGAGTGACCTCAACTACCCAAACATAGACTGGGAGCATTACTCTAGCTCCAACACCCTATCCTAAAGGTTCCTAGAATTTATAAACTCAAATGCTATGGAACAACTTGTTACCACTCCCACAAGAGGGGAAAACATACTGGACCTGATCATCACCAACATGGGGACTCTATGCTCCAGACCAGCAGTGTATCCCTCAGTGGTAAGATCAGACCATAAACTAATCTCACTGGATATTCACATCCCGACCCCACCCCCTGCCCAGAAAACCACAGTGAAAACTTCTCTAAACCAAATTTCACACTCCTCAAAACCGAGGTGGAATCCTTCAAAGCACCCGGGCCTGTGGAAAATACGGCCCAGACCGCAGAATCCTTTATAAACTCATTCTATGAACACCATCAGGAATGCATGGATCATGCAATCCCAAATAAAACCAAGACCCAATCCTCCAAAGGCAGCCGTCCTGTCTGGTGGACCCCAGCCATAAACAAACTATACAATAGAAGGAGGAAGCTACTACATGATAGAGCAAAATCCCAAAAAGGGAAGGCATCTCTGATCAGTATTAGCAAAAAACTACTGGCACTCATAAAATCGTCTAAGGCCAGCTTCGAGAGAAAAATTGCACAGGACACTAAGGATAATCACAAGGCTTTCTTTAGTTATGTTAGGAACCTGGGTGGGAATTCCCAGATATGCTCAGAGCTTAGTCCAAAATGATCAAAAATACACCAAACCCACAGACATTGCCAACATCCTAGCTGACAGGTTCAGCGCAGACTCCCCCCCCCCACCAAAAGGGCAAATATCTATCCCAGCAGAGTGCTGCCCCCCTGACATCTCAGATGCTCAGGTAAGAGCCACCCTCTCCAAAGCAAAAAACACAGCATCAATGGGACCAGACGGTGTCCCGGGCTGCGTCCTACATGAACTCCAAGAAGAGCTAAACCCAAGCATAAAACTACTGTTCAATCTCAGCCTTACTACAAGATATGTACCCAAAGAGTGGCGTACAGCAACAGTGGTCCCTCTCCACAAAGGTGGTGCCTCAACGGATCCTGGAAACTATCGCCCCATAAGCCTGACTAGCTTGGTCTGCAAAGCTATGGAAAGGATCATCATGGACCTCATAAATAAAGATATTGAGGACCTACAGACACTGGATCCTACCCAGTTTGGCTTTGTTAAGGGCAGATCCTGCCTCTTAAACCTGGTTGATTTCTTTGAAACAGTCACCAAGGCCATTGATGAGGGTAAGCTGGTCCACACAGCCTACCTGGACCTCGCAAAAGCCTTCGATACATTACCCCACTCGGGCATTATAGATAAGCTCACCAGCTTAAATATAAACCCTTATGTCACTAGATGGGTTGCAAACTGGCTCAAGGACAGAACCCACATGGTTAGAATTGCTGGAGCCATGTCAGACTCCAAACCAGTTACAAGTGGCATCCCACAAGGCTCAGTCCTGGGACTTCTCTTGTTCGGTATATATTTCTCTGAGGTACAGGCCAACATGGAAGGACTGTGGCTGACCAAGTTCGCAGATGACTGCAAACTGGGCGCCATAATTGACTCTCCAGCTGACACAAGCATCCTCCAAAAGGGCCTCATAGAAACAGACAACTGGTGCCAGAGCCATGGCCTCAAGCTAAACGCCAAAAAGTGTATAGTCATCCCCTTTGGCAAAAACAAAGTGCCCACAAATTACCACATAGGTGGTAATCCATTAAGTATGGAAGAAGTAATTAGGGACCTGGGGACCCAAGTTGATAGCAAACTCTCATTTGACAACCACGTGGCCAAAGTGGTTAGAAAAACATTTTATATAGCCCACCTAATCATCAAGGGATTCACATCTAGATCAGGGGAGGTCATCGTGCCTCTTTACTCATCCCTCATCAGGCCCATAATTGAGTACAATGCCCCTTTGGGATGTACCTTACCAGACACCTGCAGCAACTGGAAAGACCCCAAAAGTACCTCACCAAGAGGATCAAAGGGCTCAAACAGATGCCATATGCTGCCCAGTTAAAGAAACTTCAGCTCTACTCAGTGGCATACCACCTGCTCAGAGGCGATCTGTGCCTGACGTATAAAGCCATGTCCAACTCGGAATTAATGGACATGCTGCACCTCAGAAAAGCCAAATCCCATCGAGCTACGCGCTCGAGAGACTTGAACCTCAGCACTGAAATAAATAGGACATGCTGGAGGGACAGATTCATAACCCAGAGGCTCCCTTCACTCTGGAATAAAATCCCAGACCAGGTTAGGCAAAGTCCTTCATTGACTCTCTTCAAGAGGAATCTTGATGAGTGGGTGGGGGATCGTAGGTTTATTCCAGGTATCACTTCTGTGTCACTGCTAGACAGAGGCACAGTATACTAACCTTGAAAATGGGCATAGCAAAATTAATTTAAAATGGGTGGCGAAAGCCAAACACACTCTGGCTAGGCTTATAAATGCCCTTGGCCAGATAGCCTAGTATGAACCTATGAACTTATGAGCCTATATATATATATATATATATATATATATATATATATATATATATATATATATAAAAATGTCTATTGCTTTCGCACATTGGATCCACACTCTGAACCTCTCAATGGAAAAGATCTGACCAAAGGCACTGTTAATGGGGGTGAAGGGGCCCAAAATAAGTATCTCTTGTAATTATTGACATCATCCCTTCCTCCACAGCTGCCTTGCAATGCAGTAACCAGCACTTGCAAGACTTGAACCCAGTACCCTGCACAACATAGCCACAACAACTTAACAGTAAGTCATTTCAGCTGTATGATGTAAGGATGATATCACTAACATATCATGCAGAGCAGTCAGTCTACCATAGGGAATGTACAATGTGAAAGCAGTAAACATTCCAATGATACACACACATACACACACACACACACACACACATATACATATAAATATATTACTAGGTATAGATATGTATAAGAAGAGTATATATAGAAGGTGCACAGCATATCAAACAGCTAGTATTCCTACAGTTGCCACCTTTTAAAATGGCCAGTGTTTGATTCTTTCATACAACTGAGCATTTTTGCATGAAACATATACCCACACACAATGCAAAGGACATGACACAACATGCAAGTTTGCATACATATAGACGTGTTTATTTGTGTACTATTTCAGTTGCTTATGCCATTTCTTATAGCAGTTAGGTGTTTGAAATACATAATAATTGAGTAATGCAGCTCTCAAACAAAACATTTGATGCAGTAATCTGAAAAGCATAACATATGTTGCTGTCCAGGCTAAGGCCTTCAAGTAGTACAACAGTAAAAAAAAACACTTGCCTTGAAGATAAGAACTAATCAACACTTATTAATTACAGAAGTAGTTTAGCAGCCTCCAATTACATTCTGTACTCAGCCCCTAGGAGAAAAACAATTAGTTGTCACAATGAAAATGTATCTGTTACATAACAATGCTTAACATAAAATGTCACTATCACACTGACAAACAGAACTGTCTGTAAGAGAGTAAACTCTAGCCCACCACTGTTCCCATGGTGAAATGTATGAAAATGTACAGCCATATACCGTAATGTTTCCTACTACTGATATACCTCGCATGTTGTAACAGCCTAGGTTAAAAACATTTCATACCCTTCCTTCATAAAATGTCTTACAAGGGCATATAACAGTGTTTTACATACACTGATCTCTGGACTGCACAAGGTCATACACGTTTTGTCCATCTGTAGCCCTCATATATATGGACCCTACCCACAATTTATGTGGGAGTACACAACACCACTGGAATGATAGCAGGAATGCAAACACTAAATAATAATAGGCCATTATTTAACAACCTCTTACTGCATGACATCTGGACAAAACCTGGTATATAGTTGGAGGACAGAGGCTGGAACATAGGGCCGTATTTGCAATATTGCTATTATACACTGTGAAAATTGCTGGTGTAACAAGATTGCTTGCAACATTCCCTTACTCACAAATCAGAAACACAAATGGATGTTGCCATGTAGTGATAGCACTCAGTGGAGAGAATGCCACTGATATGTCAGAGATAAGACTCATGTGGTGAACAGATAACCATAACAGCTAATCCTCTGGCCATCATGTGGATAGGCCCACAGTTCACAATTATGCGGACAGACTGCATAGCATGCAAAACTAGCATGTACACACAAACTCTGTAAAACTAGCAGTATTCAATGCATGTAACAGCAATACTCACACTGTCTGTAGGTCTGGAACCTTATACAAACACGCAGTTGGCCAGTATCCGCAAGTCCTGTTGTAAGAGGTATTGCAACCAGATGTCTGTAACATTGTTGCCCACACACAGGAAGGATGTCTTCCACACAGGAAAGTTAAAGGGACAATGCCCACATGGTGTAGTCATTTATAATAGTGGGTTGCTATGACTTTGGTAATTGGAAGTACTACACAGCTGACTGCATGCAATTAGCAAGAGGAGAACAACAACTGGTGCAGAGGCCATCACCTGATCATGAGCATCCCCTACAAAATCCATACTGCAACCTATTCGAACAAGCTCAATCCTTTTAGTGGAGAGAGAGAGAGTGAGAGAGAGAGAGAAATACAACAAAAATAACAGTAAAAAAATACTACAAACAAAACAAAATAAAATCAAACAAGAACATATCCAAGTGTACACAGAAGAGAGCACAATACTAAAACAGGGATGTGAAGCATCTATGCATGTAATTGAATGTAGAACTTGGTCTGTAATAATGGGATAGATGATGTTGAAAGATTTATATGTGCCATCAAGACTTGTTGTAATGATGTCCTACTGAACAATTGCTATGGATATAGCATCTGGCCCTGTAGGCATAGGGCCATACTTGTCAACTGTGCAGATCTGCACAGAATGACAAGATGTAAGCCATCATAGTGTTTGTTCTGTTCCTCAAAACATGTATACTAGTCTGTCAAATAGCTGAAGGTGGAAGTAATGAAGTCATGATAGACACATGAGTTTCAGACCCCACCACCTTCAGGACAGTCATGGTAATGTGAAATTTATCATGCACAAAATTCAGAGGTTTGTAATAGGCTTACCAAAAATCTGTCTATATCTATATCTATATCTATATATATATATATATATATATATATATATATATATATATATATATATATATATATACCCCTAATGTTAGGCTGTGTCCACATGTGACACTCTGTTTCATAGCAAGGCAAAACAGTGCAGCTGTGGAGGAAGGGAGGAAGGAGATTCAGAGAGTGGACCCGATATCTGAATGCACTCCATATATATATATATATATATATATATATATATATATATATATATATATATATATATATAAATATATATATATATATATATATATATATATATATATACACATACATACATACATGTATGTCTACATATATATATACAGACAGACACACACACACACACACACACACACACACACACACACACACACACACACACACACACACACACACACACACAGATCTCTCTCTCTCTCTCTCTCTCTATATATATATATATATATATATATATATATATATATATATATAGGTTCAGGCACCTAGGCAGCGAGACATTTCCCCTGTGGTACATTTGACTGGGGACAAATGGCTGAAATTACATTCAGTTGCAGAGAAATATGGCTGTTTGCAAATTCCATGTGGGCAAAGAGAAGAATGTGTTGCCATACCTACAACTTCAATAACCAAATGCACAGGGGGAAAATGATGTCCATGGTCCCCAAGGGAACATGAGACAGCAGGCAATATGTCAGGCATAATCAGCGGGCTGGCCAGAGGACATGTCAGTGGCAGTAAAAATGCAGTGCACAATGGGCAATGCCTTTATAATCAGTGTGTGTGGACCACTACCCTCTTCACAGTGTCTAGGGAACATTACCTAAAATGCATACTGGAGCATAAATGTGACTACAGAACCAGGCAGGATTTTCTGCATGCTGTAGCTCACTTCTACATGACTTAGTCACACAAGTATGTACTGTACACTAAGCACAACAATCATTACTTCTTCTGCCTCCATGCATTTGGTTATTAAAGCTGTGGGCATGGCAGTATGTGCTTCTCTTTGCCCACAGGGAATTTACAAACAGCCATATTTCTCTGCAGCTGAATGTCACTTCAGCCATGTGTCCCCAGCCAAAATGTACCACAGAGAAATGTCTCGCTGCCTAGGTGCCTGAAACCATATATATATATATATATATATATATATATATATATATATATATATATATATATATATATATATACATTTTCCCTACTGTTGAATGGTTGGGCTGCATGATATGTTTGAGAAAACATCATACATATCTGCAGCTCAGACAACTTACTGGTACATTGATGTGGCTATGGTGTGCACATTCCTGGGTCACACACTTGCAATGGCTGATCATTTTTCTGCTGAGCAGACCAAGGGCTGTTGGATACAGAGTGATTAAAGCACTTGTAAGCAGTTGTAAGCGGGTACAAAGTGGATAGTTATGTCTGGTGTGAAATATATGTTGAGAACACATTGCCCTTTGTTTGTTAAGGTGACAGTGGGATGTTGGTAAACATAGGTGTGCTGGTGTGGGTGGCACAGCCCCCCACTTTGGAGGGTGTGGGGTGGCATAGAACCACACATAGTGTGATTAACAACTACTTAACCTGTTAACATAAACTGTACAGTATACCAGCTCACTAAACCGGGGGATACGCACAACAATAACCCCAATGTGGGTGGCAGTGCCCACAACAACCACACCCAACTATATATACCAACTCCAGTATCGCTGTACAGCTGTCCAGTGGGGAAGAGGGTATTTACACATCCACTACTAATCTTGATGGAATGAATTTCCACCAGAGGATTGCTTTGAAATGTTACCTTTTGTCAGTTAGTTCTTAGTCAAATGATCTCCTGTGACATATATTTTCTGCAAACTGATGTAGATCCCTTCACACACACACACACACACACACACACACACACACACACACACACACACACGCACACACACGCGCACACACACACACACACACACACACACACACACACACACACACACACACACACACTTACTTGGCAACACTGAGAGTAGAAACCCTACCTAGGCACTTATTACTGCTAATGTGTTTGGCCTTAATTGTACACACCACAGAGCTTTTAGGATGAAGTGTGCCCCAAGTTTCCTGTTAAGTGAAGAACATCACCAGACCTTGTACAGTATGCTAATGGGGGATGTACTGGGTGTTAATGAACAATACATAGTATGACATACTGTCATATACACATTGGCAAACACATACAGTACATAGACCTATTTGGCAGACCTGGGTTTAGCAGTGCTAACTACCTTATCAATGAGGCCATACTGTTGCTGAGTTTTTACACACAACACATGCATCATTGGGCTGGATAGTGTAATCACTTACCTATATGGTTGATGGTGACAGTAGTCCTCTTACAGTGGACCTTGGGACATGTACTGGGGGTACCATGGTGTAAATACAGTATACCCAGCACCCACACCCCACACTGGATATTGTACTCACTGAAACCCATGATAATACCCTGACATACCCACAATCACACATTGACCAGGACTGCAATACAAACCCTTGTCTAGCTAATCATTGCTATGACAGGGATATGCATCTATTCCACATGCCTCAGGGATAGTAGGGTGTGGGTTTGTCATGGCTCTCCTAATGTCAGCAACATCACCATCCCTTATATGTATGGTGAGGTTTGTTGTATTTGGAGAATGTGGCCTCAGAATGCGCACTCACATACAATTGCACACACATACACATACTCACATTTGAAAGGACCCAGAGGGTAACCCACACCTATCTACCCATTTGTAGAACAGTGTTATGCTGGTATTGCAAGCTCCAGGTAGCCCACAGTGTGAAGATTGTAACAAGGTACATTTAATGTCAATTACATCAGCAGACATTTCTAAGTTTAGTAATGAGGGTTGTAGTGGGTGAGAAGGCCCAAAGGGTATTTTCAACTACAAGTTTACAAACACACAGACACTGTTATTCTCAGTAATGCACACTGACACATTTGCCAGTACTGAGGTCTATAAGTGCAGGTGTTCCTAGGTGTGTACCAGGCTAATGTCCATGAAGAGATGAGAAGAGTAGGGCATGTGGGAACACTGGTATCATGCCACCTGATATTTGTAAACAGGCCATCTATCAACCGATGCCAATTGAGTGATCCCCAGGCTGACAGTTAAATTCAACATCTAATCATCTGGTTTTCTGTTGCAGAGGGCCATAGCTGCTCCGATTGACATGTATGCAACATATATTGCATAACATGGCCAGTGTCTGGGTTAGAGACCTGTAGCCAAGCATGTTCTTTTGACTGTAGTAGTCTGGTTGAGGTATCCATGGCATGTGGTGCATACATAGTGGGGTTTCCTAGTTGTGGCATTCATAGTACAGCTGGGCAGACATGTCAGTGTCAGTCAATCAGAGATTGCCTGTAAGCAGCCAAGATGGATATCTGACATCTGCACATCTGTGCAGAGGACAGACAGAAATTAGCTAGCCAACAGGTTATGCATTAGGATGAATGTTTTGACAGATTAACGTCTGACACTGATAGGTATGCCATTACTACATGACAGCAGTCCTCAATGATATGTCCTAAACACATAGTAGTCTACAGTCAATATCAGCATATCAGATCAATATACAATAGGAGATACTTAAAAACATACGGCTTACAGACCAAGAGCATGATAGTCAGTACTCAGAGTCCTGTTTGCATGCAGGGGTGTATGGTTCCAGTACTACAATCTGCAATCTACTTTTACTTGGAAAAGCACTGTTAAACGTAGTAATGTAATTATACAATACATGCAAGTGTGACTGCATAAAACCTGGGATACTACCCATGTATGAAACACATGCAAAAATAAAATATTGTGGTACTAGTCATGTATACTCAGGTGTCCCATACAGTATACTCACACCCATTGCTGCTGCAATGACAGCACATAGAAGCATGTTATGTACATGGAATTACATACACTTATTAAAGGACAACCACACCCACAGACTCAAAAAACATGTTTATTTCATCATGGTTTGGTGCTTCCTACATTTTAACACCACTCTGGGACTATTTATAGCTTTTTAGACATTTTTATACGCAATTTCTGACTCTGACCACATGGGGACTGGCATCTTCAAATAATTCTGACAGTTTTGTCTGCCTCTAAGTATCCCAGAATGCATTGTTTGTCTCCAAAAAATCGCATCAGATCTGCCACGGTTTCCCTAAAGCTACTGTCAGTCCACTGGTTTTACAGGCATTAACTGCTGTGTTATAGTCACCTACATTTGGTTAAAATGTTATCCTTTTTCAATGACTACTTCAAACACAAGCAGTGCAAATGCTACAGAACAGAATTGAAAAGTGCATTTTATTGCTCTTTCTTCTTAGAAATGCTAACTTGATTTCTTTTGTGAAGGCTGAAATGTAGTTCTTCAAGGTATCTCCCCTCCCCCTTCACACCTACCTTCCCTAGCTGTCAAACAGCTAAAGGTAATTTGACCCAGTATCTGCATGTGATTGACAGCTCACAGCAGGTGACTAGACTAATGTACTCTTTTCTTGTCAGTCTTCCCTTCCTTACAGTGGGAGATTTTTTTCTGTTGCACTCCTGTCAAATTTAGAACCAAGCTCCATAGCACTGGGAATAATCATTGTTTTGCAAAACATCAAACTCACACTTATGTTTCCTTCCTGTTTGGTTAAATAGCTAACAAATGATGCACTGTAAACACAAAATATTTCACGGACTTGCATGACAGCACCCACATGTTTTTTTTAAGTGGTAATTTAGTGTTGTCGATTAATTGTGACAGACATCTGCTTCTTATGCAAAAACATGCAGTTAATGTCTCCGCATGGTCATTGCAAATTTATGCTATTAGTTTTTGCAGCTGTTACTGTGCTTCTGCCTGTACTTTGTCACATATCGGTAGGGCTCTTCAGAAAAGTGAGATTATAGTTTGACATTTTTGCTAGGTTAAGAGTGGGCTGGGCAAGGCAGCTCTGACATCACAATGTGGGAGGTCCACTGGCTCTTCTATACAGCATGCAAATTAGGCAGGGATTACATCACCTTGGGGGAGGAAATGTCCCGGTAGCTAGAGCAAGAGCTCTGGCATATGTGACATCATCATTTCAGAGCCAGCTAGAAGTTTTTCAACTTGGTTTTCAAAGTGAAAGTAAAACAGTATGGAAAGGTAGGAAGCCTAACAGGGAAAACAGATGAGTGGATTAGTTTTTAAAGATGCATGGGTAATGTTTCATGGCTGTATCAATGAACAGGGACTAAAAGAGACAGCAGGTTGAGCAATCTGCTTTAATATCCCGTTGTTGTCCTTTAAAGATGTCATTACCCTGCTATTTTATCAGACTGGAACATGATCACTGGTTACTAGGGCTGAGCTATGCTTAGCAGGTGTAAGCATTGCTTAAATGTAAATGCTAAGCACATTTATGCAGTGGAAAGAGAAGCCTATACAGTGTAAATGCCTATTCTTTTAACCGTATGTTAGCACCGCTTACCATTGGGCAAACCCAAGCAAACATGCTTAAAACTGCTCAAAACTGCCTTAACCACTCTGCATCCAACAGTTCTTGTTCTGCCTAGTAACAAAATAAACAGCCCTTGCACATCTAGAACCCAGGACCATGTATACTACAGTCACAGCAGTTAACCACTAAGCTGTCTGAGTTGAGAAGATGCTTGTTGTTTTTCAAATATATCATTCAGTAGACATACTGAATAGTAGTGAGCAACTGCTTTGACTACTACAATTGTTTAGTACTTGTAAGTGAAATTGGTGTTGAATCAGTCATGTTCTTATATGTAAATATACACATATCAGATTAATATTGTAGGATACATCTGAGAAGGTATATACAACACTCATGTTTACATAGAAAAAGATATAGATATATGTTTATAGATATATAGATACATATATATATATATATATATATATATATATATATATATAGTAATACACACACACACACACACACACACACACACGTATATATATATATATATAAAAAAAATATATATATATATATATATATATTTGTGTATATTTCTCTCTCTCTCTCTCTCTATATATATATATATATATATATATATAAAACACGCACACAGACACAAACATACACCTCCCTACACATACACAAACACCTACCCAACATACAAGCAAGCCCCCCTGCATCCGCCATGTGGAGGGCTGCACCGTCCACAATCCCCCACTTAAATATACTAACTCCGAGGCTGCACTACACAGACACACAAAAACACCACTACACAAGCTACATTTCCCTTGCACACACACATCACACTAACAAAACACATGGACACACACACAAACGCCCCTGCCCAAAACCTGTAAAACACAAACACTTACCTACATCTCTAACCATCCACTCACACACTGCAACACCAGAACCACTAATTCAAAATCTTCAAACTTCATGATTTTGAATTTCGCGCTTCTGGAGTTTCAATATTCTGCACTTTTGCCTTTCTGTTCTTGGGCTACTGAAATTCAGGATTTCAGTAGTTCAAGATTCTGAAGGGAACCCTTATATATATATATATATATATATATATATATATATATATATATATATATATATATATATATATGTATATATATATATATATATATATATATATATATATATATATATATATATATATATATATGTATATATAACATACATGTCGTGAAGGAAGGCTCTTCTGAAACTGACATGTATGCCATCAGTTACTGACAGACATCATAAAATAATCATAGTGAAGTACCACACAAATCACAGTAATGATCCTACGGAATACAGAAGCAATATGAGCAATAAACATGGAAGGTCTGAAACAATCTGGTCAGTCAGGAGGTATACACAGAACACCTTAGTGCAAGAAATGTGGAACAAGCTTGACAAAGGGGATGTTTAAAGCCATAAAAATGGGGATAAATCAGAAATACTGGACTAGATAAGCTCACACAGTTGATGCATTCACACCCTCCTGTCTGTCCTAACACATATTAACTGAAGGAGTAGAGATCCCAAGCCACATACTTCAGTGACATACATCTTCACACCAGCCAACTGCTTTGTCAGAAATACACAACACGTACGGTGGCCAGGCAACAGTACATCTGACAAATATCTGGACATAACATCACCTGAGGGTAAATACACTACACTACTAGGCATGTCACCAATCACTGTCTACACTACAGGCAGACTGTCTCGACACTAACCCAATTTACCTATGGGGGAATGCACATTTAATTGCAAATATAGCAGGCACTTCAGGCATGTAACAGCATGGAGTAACAGACACCAGTGTGAAAGTGCATACCCACAACTGATCTCTACACAGTAACAGTCACATAATGGTAAGCCTAAGTAATAGTACAGTCTATGGCCTGTGTGAACAAAAGTCATCATCATGTTTGCCACTCACACACTAACCCCACATATACTGGCCCAATTCACAATGTAGTCTGATGCCTGACTGTGGTATGGGACATGTCTCAGTCTGGCCCTGCAAACATATAGACTGATAGGGTATCAGAAACTGGAGCAGCATGCACTGTCAGATAGAAGAGGACCAAGAACACTGACATCTACCCCAGTGTGCACACAGGCCAAATAACATGACCACAATACACTGCTACATAATACAGACACTCTGCTGACAATCACCATATGTACACAGATCTCACTATGGTACAGACTACCACAGAATTTCCAGGTTTTGTCCTCAACTATTAGGCCTCCTATACATTACATGTCTGGGAGTCTGATATATCACTGGCTTGATATCAGGAATTATGTAAGTAAATAATGGTATACTGTACGTATCCACCTCTTACTGCATGACACATGAACAACGGGTGACAGACTTGGGGGACAGAGGCACAAACACAGGGCCAATATTGACATATTGCAGTTATAAACTGAGAACTTTGCTGGTGTAACAGGGTTTGCTGTGACATATCTCTTCTGAGGGATATGAAGTCAGTAACACACATGGATGTTACCATTTCCTGAGTACAATCATCAGAGTATGCTACTGCATTTATGAAGACAGCAAATGTGTGAGTAACACACCAAACCTCAGGCTCCAAACTCTGGCCAGTCTGCAGATAGACCTACAGGTGAGAGTTTTCTCAGCCACATAACACTGTCATGCCAGACTTTAAATCATGCAGAACAGCCATATTCACACAAACCCTGTTAAACCAACATTATTTCAAATGTAGAACAGCAATACTTACATTCTGTCCCCATGTCTGGAACATCCCCCTCCAGTTTTTTGGCCTGTCTCCACTGTGTTGTCTGTATTGAGTGTGTGAATCCATTCCAGGTAGGGTTGTACTCCAGTCCAGTGTTTGGTGTTCTCAACCTACAGATAGCAACTTGTTTCTGCAGGATATCCGTAGGTAGGTTGACAATATGGAGTCACAATGGGCGACAGATAGGGGGATACTGTAACTATTGCTGTCTGTGTTGCTTGTATTACATGGTTGGTGTTAGCAGAGATATTCAGACATATATAATGTTTTACACTATGATGTATTATGTCACCGACTACTGACAGATATAATTATTTGCTCACAGTTATTTACTGGGAAATACAAGATGAATGAACCTGAGTCCAGTATTGTGGTCCGCAGCCTACACATTCTTGCACACTCCTGCCATTCTGGAGGTTTAGCAACAGACACTTGCTGATGGATTTGTGTAAATGGTTTACCACCTTGGTAGCATAGTGGCTGAGGATCCCCTTGTTGTACATACATAAACTTAACAGAATGGCCATATCCTGCTGTGGCCGTACCTCTCAACTGTACAGATTCACCCAGGTTACCCAGAGGCAGGGCTCATATATCTGGTCAGTTCCGCTTCACATTGTGGTTTATGAGCAGGTTCGTAGCCACCCATTATTTATTATACACATTTTATGGTTTTTAACTTAATAGAACGTATGAAATAGTTAATTCACTGGTATTTAAACACCATATGCATTTTGCATTTTTATTATAATAGTAAATTAAATGTATATAAATGTGGATAGGTAAGATATATAATGTATACAGCTTTAAGACTTTTTTTGGCGCCAAAAATTGGTTATTTAAATGTTTTTCACTTGCTGTATCATTGTTCTGATGAAGCTCGCTATCTGCGAGTGAAAGCGCTTAACCTTCTTATATTAAATCTGTTTTTTATTATATCGTGGTGTTGGATTCACATAATTGCTGTTGGCAACATTGTTACGAGTGGTAGCGAGTTTGTATTCAGGTCTCGCTGGCTAACTTTTTTCATTACTTGTTCCGAACGCTAGTTTCAGAGATTGCCATCAATTGGAGGCCTTATGCCTGCCTTTCTTTATGGTCATCTACACCTGTCCTGCTGGCTGAGGCTGGTGGTGGGTATATGAGCCGAACTGACAAGCATGTGTGTGTCCTATGGACATACATTTGGGCCACCACATGTACTGCAGTGGGATTTGTCACCTTGTCTAGTACTGCCTAGTATGTTGACAGCAGTATTTGTTATGGATTTCATGCTGCCCATATAGGTGTACACTATCTGATGCCATCCCCATTCAGCCACCCGATTCCCTTACATGCTCACATCCATACCATAGATACAACTATCAAAACATACTACTCCATTCAGCAACTGATAGGATGACTGACTTACCTTGTGGCTGTGCCAGTATTCAGGATAGTGCTGGAGGGCTGACTATGTCAGATGCACATAGTACACTCCCTATACATAGTAAAGCACAGATAGTGTCATGTTTGGCATCCCTTTTACTGTATGTGCGAACCAGAGAGAGGTGTCATTCCCTGGGTTCCTACCATGTCAGTGTATGTGCTATGTGTTGTCTCTTTGCCAAGGCCTGGGCATACTGGGCACACCTCCTTCTGCCTACATAGGCAGGCTCAGGTAGTTCCTCCTCCAAGTCCCTCTGTGCCTCTGATGTTCTTGGCAATGGTGGGGGGCTGTGTGGCCTTGCCCCATGCTGTTCCTGCTGCAGCTGTTTCCACAGGATCATGTTGTGTAGCATGGCACATACTATGAACATTTGTGTACATGTAGTTGGAGAGTACTGCAAGGCTCCACCGGATATGTCCAGGGAGCGGAACCGTGACTTGAACATTCCAAACACATGCTCTATTATGATTCTGGATTGTGCGTTTGCCTCATTATGGAGCTTTGGTTTGGGTGTGTGTGCATTTCTGAGAGGTGTCATCAGCCACGGCTCCAGTGTGTAACCAACATCCCCCACTAGGTCACCATATAGGATGTCCCCACTGGTAAATGACTGGTACAGCTGTGTCATATGCCAGATGTGGGAGTCATGATAGCTTCCAGGGCTGCCAGCACACACATTCAAGATAATGTCCTCAGCATCACTCACGACCTGGCAGTTGATGGAAGGGAAGCCTTTGCGGTTTATGTAGACCCTACTCTGCTCACTGGGTGGTGCTTTGATGTGTATGTGCATGCAGTCTATAGCACCTACTACCTCAGGGTATTTTGCTATTTGGTGGAAGAGACGCATATTGCTGGTCAACGCCTTATGGGTGTTGAGGAAATATATGTGCTCACCGGCATGTGCTGACATGGCATCCAGGAACTAGTTGAGTACCCTGGATGCTGATGCCTGTGAGATCCCCATGATATCCCCAGTTGGCCTTTGGAAGCTACCTGTGGCTAGTATTCTTAAGCCAACACATACCTTGGTATCCACTGGGATGAGTTCCCCTCTGTTGGTTTTGTGTTTGAGGCGTTGCTGGCACAGCTCAACAATTTGCTGTAGAATGTCCATGTCTACCCTATAGCGCTCCACTATCTCCAGCTCATGTAGACCTTAGTAGGTTACCCTGGGTCTGTGCACTGTTCTCCTTCTCCTCACTGTGGGTTGGTCATCAGCATTCTCATCCTCACTACCATCAGCCTCTTGCACATATTGATGTATGAGAGCAGCACCAGCCCCTAATATTTTGTTAGTTTTGTCAGGTAAAATTTCCCCATCTGTGTATACCAGTGGTGTAGAGTTTGTGGGAAAAGCCAGACTGGAACGAATTTGCATAGTTTATAGTAGTGTGCTAAGCTGGTTCATGTGTAATTGGCTGATTCTGATACATTTCACCTGCCAGATATGCTAGTTCTCCTTGATTGCCTTCCTACTACTGTTTTCTCTTCCCATTGCCTTCCCGTTTAAGCCCCGAGATGCGGTGCACATACCCAGTGCTCAGATGTGAACAGAGATGCTATTTCCTGTTTTTTTTTTTTTTTGGTTTAAAACCCTGGGCGTAGCATGCACACCCGTTTAGGCAATGTAAACACTGCTAGGCAGCCTCAGACACACACCCTTCCTTAGCTGTGCTTAGCTAAGGGTAAACATGGGTCACAGAGCTCCAATAAGCTTACAGCATGCACGACACTCCCCCTTATGAGGTCATCTACCTCTTATACCTATACCATGGTGTTGCTGCACCTACATGGTAGGGTGCAAGCTAACACTGAGAGGAAATCTGTGATTCAGTATCAGTCCCTTCATTTGCATAAAACAGAATGCTAATTCATAGTTGCCACACTCACAGTGAGCCTTCCCCCTTAGCGACCAGTATTCCCTGGTATTGTTGTCTTATGCATGCCATTGACTATCATGGCAAAATGCTGATTTGTGTTTAAAAGCTTATTTTCAACTTTTTTTCTTATTTTCGGGCCGATCCCATTTACGCACCGCTGCCCTATGCTCAAACGGCCAAAAAATAAATAAAAGTTATTTTTTTATAGTGTTTCAGCTATTTCTCATGCCAATGGCCATATATTTGGCCATTGGCATGCCTACTACATTGCATACATGCTTTCTTTGGAACTGTCATGCCTCCGTTTTGCAATTTGCAGAAATGTATTCGCTTAGTAACCAAATACATTTCTGCAGGTTACAGTATTCCTGCACAGATGCCTGCCTGCTTCCTGGATCACTAATTCACCTCATTTGCATGGTTTTCACTGTGCAAGTGGGCTAATTAGCATATAGCAGTGGTGTCCATGCAGGAATAGTGTAGGAGCACTCATGCACATCCCGGGAGCTCATTCCTGGATCACTCGTTCGCCATATTGCATGCAGCAGCTCTTGCACTATTCCTGCACTCTGTACAGAGCTTTCTGAATCCAGGGGACAGTTTCAGATTTCCATCAGAAAAGAAACGTACATACCCTTGTAAAAGATGCAAAGCATGTTGTTTTATAAATATTTTAAATACATTTCACATCCAAGTACACTTAAGGATTATTTTTATAAAGGATATGCTACATGCACTACTAGAGATGTGATATATATTGCTAAGTGCAACCTTTGCACTAGTTTTTATGTAGGCAAAATTAACCAGATGTTTAAACAATGAATTTTACAACATCAGTATGCTATACGTAACAGTTTAGAGCACAATGCCTTGTTTCAACATGCATCCGTTTACTCTGATCATAGCTTTTCCTTTATAGTTATAGATATAATTAACAGTAACATTAGGGGTGGAGATTTGCAAAATGCCGCTGACGTAAGCGAAACACATTGGATAGCAGAAGTACGTGCATATGTTCTGCCAGGTTTAAATGCTTTTATTCCTTTAAAACCTGTGCTGAAAGCTCAAAGACTGTGATCTGGTTATGTTAAACACATTTATGAAGTTTTACACAGTTTTTATGTGTTATAGTTATGTCTTTTATATGTTTTTATATTTTATATATATTTTAGTATGTGTTTTCACATATGCATATTTTTATTTGTATTGAGAATGTGTTATGATCTATCAGGAAATGACATCTGCTGTTCTGTGATTCACCAGGAAATTGCATGGGCCATTTGAATTCTGCTGATTGGGTTATGACATTTTAAAAGTAGTATATATAGTTATATGCATGTCAGTTAATGGTAAGATCTGATGAAGGAAATTGTTTTCTGAAAGCACTTATCCTGTTACTAATAAATTACTTTATGATTTTTGTTGTAGTGACCCTGCTGCTATTTGTTTGGGCATTTTTTACATTTTCTACAGAAGGGTATTTGGTTCCTACAGTGCTGTGTTTTGCTGTTATAATGTGGAACTCCTACCACCTAGTTTTGGAATATTGGTAGCTTTTGATGATGATGGTGGTGATAAACAAACAAAGTCTGGGAGTGCAAAGCATCAGTCTGCACTGAAGTTGTGACTCTTACATCCCCTTCCCATAGTGTGGATGCAACCAGTATGCCTACACATACCCAGGACACAGAGACTTCTGATATAGGACAGGTTGAGGTCAATACAGTTGGTGAAGCCAATGTAGTTACTCTGGTTGCACAGCCAGTTGCCTCTCTTTATAGCCATCATGAGATCCTGGTGCCACACAAGAGGGTTGGTAGGGGTGCTCGCAGGATGCCTGCTGTCCTCTCTCCTTATGAAGCTGGTGTGTCATTAGGTGCCACCAGGTGTATGTGTAGGGCCATAGTGGAGGCACAGCCATGTTCCACCCAAGCCATGGAAGAGATAGTATGACTACTAAATTTCATGGTTGGGAGTTGGCTTAATGGTTAAGGTTTCTGCCTTATACACACAAGGTACAGATTTGATTCTCGCCTATGGAAGCATGGCTAGGCTTAAAAAGATCCCCTATGGTAATTAGCCAAATAATCACTTATTTACCTTTGGACTGCAAAATGAACATGTGAGAACCAAAGGAGGCAGTGTTTCTATCTATATTAGAGATAAATTCACCTCCCAACTAGTGAGAACAACTGCATGGAATTAATCCAAGTTCAGATTACTGTGGGTAAGACCCCCATTCAAGTCATAGCTAGTTATAGATCCCCCTCCATGGATCATGATGTGGATGAGTTTTAATTGACCAAATTGGAGTCAATCCAAATATTGCTAAACACTCTGGTGTTGGGGGATTTCAGTTATCCCACCATCAACCTTGAAACTACTCTAACCCTAACTCACTAGCACATAAGTTCCTTGACTTTAACTCAAATAGCCTGGAGCAAATTTTTCAAACCCCAACAAGAGGAACAAACATACTAGATCTAGTCTGCACTAACATAGGTTTATAGGTAGGTACTAGGCTATCAGTCCTAGGGCCTATACAAGCCTAGCCAAAAAGGTACCCTGGCTTTCGCCACCCAAGGAAATTATTTTCCTGTGCCTCTGTCAAGCAGAGCCACAGAGGTGATCCCCGGGGTGAATTTCCTATTTCCCATCCAATCATCAAGAATTTTCTTGAAAAGTGCTAATGAGGAGCTTTGTTTGATATAGATAGGTAGTTTGTTCCAGAGTATGGGAAGTCTCTGGGACAGGAATCTATCCCTCCAGCATGTACTGTTTATTGTGATGACAAGGTTTAGGTCCCTAGAGCGTGCAGCTCAGAGGGACTGGGATTTCTTTAAGTAGAGCATGTCCAACAGCTATGGGTTTGACATAGTTTTGTATGTTAGGCAGAGATCGCCTCTGAGTAGGCGATATGCGGCAGAGTAAAGCTGGAGTTTTTTTAGATGGTCTGCGCAGGGCAACTGTTTGAGGCTGGTAATCCTCTTTGTGAGGTATTTCTGTGGCCTTTCCAGTTACTGTAGATGTCTTGTGAGGTACATACAAAAAGGGGCATTGTACTCTATAATGGGTCTAATGAGTGACAAGTAGAGGGGAACAATGACCACTTTTTTGCTGAATGAGAAACCTTTTGTGATTAGTGTGCCACATAGAAGGATTTCCTGGCTACTGTGGTGATGTGATTATCAAAGGAGAGACTACTGTTCACCTGTGTCTCAAGGTCTCTTATCACACTTTCAGTGTTAAGTAGACTACCACCTATGTGGTAGCTCATGGGTACAGAGTTTTTACCAAAGGGGATGACAATGCACTTTCTGGCATTGAGATTGAGGCCATGGCTTTGACACCAAGCATCTGTCTCAGTGAGGCCCTTTTGTAGGATGTCCACATCGTTAGGAGTTTTGATTATGGCTCCTTGTTTGCAGTCACCTGGGAACTTTGTTAGCCAAAGACCTTCTGTGTTAGCCTGTACTTCAGAAAAGTAGATACTAAACAGGAGAGGACCCAGGACTAAACCCTGTGGTACTCCACTCGTCACTGGTCTGAAGTCGGATTTGGAGTCTGCTACTTTCACAGTGTGGGTTCTGCCAGTGAGCCACTTGGCAACCCATCTTGTGACATAGGGATTTATACCTAGTTTAGTGAGTTTATCTATAATTACAGAGTGGAGGATAGTGTCAAAAGCCTTGGCGAGATCTAGATAGGCTGTGTGAACCACCTTACCCTTGTCTATGGCTTTGGTGACTCCTTCAAAGAAGTCAATCAGGTTTAGGAAACATGATCTGCCATTTACAAACCCAAACTTGGTGGGGTCCAGAGTTTGGAGATTACCAATGTCTTTGTTTATATGTTCCATGATTATATGTTCCATGGCCTTGCAGACCAGGCTCATTAGGCTAATGGGGAGGTAGTTCCTGGGGTATGTGGTGGCTCCCCCTTTGTGGAGTGGGATAACCGTTGTTGTGCACCATTCAGTGGGCACAAAGCCTGAGGTGAGGCTACGATTGAACATGGTGCTTAGGTGGGGTTCCAGTTCATTCTGTAGTTCATATAGAATGCAGCCTGGGATGTTGCCAGGTCTCATGGATGCTGTGTTCTTGACTTTGGAGAGTGTGGTTTTTACTTGTGCGGCAGTGATTACAGGAACTTTGCATTCTTCTGGTATAGAGATGGGCCCTTTAGGGGTTGGGGAGGTAAAGTTAGCACTGAACCTATCTGTCAGGATGTTGGCAATATCAGTTGGTTCTGTATATTTAGTGCCATTGTGCTGTAACTCAGAGCAGATCTGAGTGTTGCCATTGGGATTCTTGACATAGCTATATAATGCATTGTGGTTGTCTTTAAAATCAGTGGCGATTTTGTTTTCATAACTAGCTTTGGAGGATTGTATGAGGGATCTCAGCTTCTTACCGAGGCTGACCAGGGAGTTCTTCCAGTAATGGGATTTTACTCTTTTTTGCAACAGCTTCTTTCTTCTGTTGTAGAGTTTGTTTATGGCAGGGGACCACCTGATTGGCTTCCTTTTTTTGGAGGATAGCATCTTTGTTCTGTTAGGGATAGCACAATCCATGCACTCGTGTAAATGCTTATAAAGTGCATTTGTGTAAGATTCAGCAGTCATACCTCTATTGTCAATTGGCATGGGTGTCGTGAAGTTTGCCACTTCTGTCTTAAGAAGCATGAAGTTGGCTTTGGAGAAATTTTTTATGGTGGTTTCCCGAATGGGAGAGTGGGGGGTGGGATGTGGATGTCTAGGCTGACTGGCTTGTGATTGGATCTGACCAATGAGGAATTGATCTTTGGTGTGGCACACCGGTCGCCCATGTTGGTAATGACCAGGTCTAGGATATTGCTACCCCTGGTGGAGGTGTGGATAAATTGATCCAAGGCATTGGAATTTATGAATTCCAGAAAATGTTAAGCAAAAGAAGTGGTACATGAGTAGTTTTCCCAGTTAATGGTGGGGTAGTTAAAATTGCCCATTATTAGAATGTTGGGTTGTACTCTAATATTTTCCAGTGTATCAAGAAATGAGGAGTGGGAATCCTGGGGCATGGTGGGGAATCTGTAGCCAAGTTAAAATTTGGATTGCGGTCTTGCCCAGAGTTAGTTGCACTTGGATAATCTCGGATGCATTATGTTGAGCAACTAGCCTGGAGGTGTGGATATCCTTAATGAATATGGACACACCTCCACCTTTAGTGTTTCAGTCCAGGTTAGGTGGACAAAAGGTGTGGTATGCATTATAGCCTGGTAATGTAGGGGTACTGTCTGGAGCCTTGAACCATGTCTCTGTCACTGCACAGATGTCGATGTTCTTCATTTTAAGGAGTGCCTCGAGTGAATGCATTTTGAGGTTTAGACTTCTAGCATTGAGTAGCATTACCCTCAGATTTTGCTTGCTTGTACCTGTTACAGTGGTGAATTTGTCATTTTAAACCTTGTCTAAAAAAGGCACTATAGGGGTGGCAAGAACCTTAGCCAGTATCCAGAATCCCAAGGGTGACAGGTGCAGGCCATCTCTGGCAAAGCATCGTGGTCTGTCGATCATGTCATCCCAGGCAGACAGATACTGGATCCCCTTAGAAGGACACCAGAAGCTTAGCCAATTGTTGAAGTCAATCATTTTGTCCTTGTACTGTGGTATCATTCTGGGTAATGGCAGGTTGCTACTCAGGGCTAGGGTCATACCTGCCTGGGCTACAAGATCAGAAAGTTCCTCCATGTCTGTTTTCATGTAGTCCAGGGAGTCATATTTCTACTTGTGGAGTGACCTGAGTGTGTGCGTTATGTGGCAGATCCTGGCACCCAACAGGCAGCTGACAGTAACTTTCTCCTTGTTTAGCCTGGTGAGTGGAACATCAGTGTGCTGGGTATGTTGTTATGTCTTAAGGGCTGTGGTTGAGTGGCACACTGAGTTTGTGGGCTATGTGTCATTTGGGTTGTGTTGGGGGATGGAGGTTGCATGTGTTTCTGCTTTGAAGGTCTCTGTTGCTTGAGCAGATTTTTATTGAGAGCCTCCGTGAATGTAGGTGTGTGTTTTGTGTTGCTATGTGTGTGTTTTGGTGGTGTAGGTTTTGAGGGACTATGTGATGAGTGTGGTGTGGTGCAAGTGTTTACCTTCTCCTCTTGACTGACTAGTCCAGTCTTGGGAGAAAAGAGCTTTGCTTCCAGTTTGGCTATATAAGTGCATCTCTCACAGGTTGTATTATTGGGTGGTAGGAGGATAGGGTTGTCTGTGTACGAGGCAATTTTTGCATTGCTCCAAGATGCCCAGATTCATCAGGTAGACAGGAGAAAACACCGGGAGCTGACCCTTAGACATGCCTGGATAGGTGCTTATTTATTAAGTACTAAAAAACTGTTTTCCTCTAGACAAGTGAGGAAAGTTGAGTGCTATAGTAATTTGTAACTTATGTAGTGTTTACGAGTTCTGAACAAGTGCTGAGCTCAAAGAAACAGATTTGAGTGCTAAAACTAAAAAACTGTCTAGTTGTAAGGGAAAATTTGAAGAGCAGACTTTATGGTGCCAGGAATAGTTTAACCCTAGCTAAGCGGTGATGCATAAAGTGTATTTTTTTAAATATAACAGTAGCAAATGAGCAAACTGATTTAAACAAATTAACCAATAAAAAGCTAAAAACTGAGCCCTGTTCCAGCAGTCTTTGATCAGACAAGTTCTAACTCCACACTCCTGCCACTAGGGTGCAGGGGAACCTTCTCCAAAAAAAGATGGTCTGGATTAGTGCTCAAGTTATAGAAACAAAGCTAGATTCAGCAGGTCTGAATTTAGTCTATGCTACAGCAAACAACGCACACCAATTTCTGAAAGAAGCAGATCAAATAAGTAGGCACAGTAAGCCTTTAACCAGAAACTCCCAGCTCAGAAGGGCAGAATCTACCCTCTCCTCCCACAAGAGTGCAGACTACACCTTCTTAATGTAAAATAACTGGCCTGAAGCCCGAGTGCTTAAACCAGAACTAATACACTCTTAGAATAATAGACACTAAGTTTTCAATCAGCAACTCCCAACTTAGAAGGACAAAGAGATGTACCACTGTAACTCTCAGACCATCATTAGTTAAATTGGACCACAAATCAGTCATCTTCAAACTGGCACTAACACCAGAACTCACAAAGGATGAAGTCAGACTAAAAAACTTCACCAAGGCAAACTATACCCTCCTAGGGGAAGGTATAAATGCATTCCAGGCCTCACCCTAGCTGGAAGTGGTAACTACACCAAAGCTTACACTAAAGCCCTGTACAATCACTTGTATAAGTGTGTAGACTTGGCTGTTCTAGAGAGAATCATAGCCAGAGGCACTAGTAAAAACAAGTTGCCATGGTGGACATCCAACATCAACAAACTTTACAACAAATGCAAACAGTTGTCTAGGAAAACTAAGGCAGGGCCCCAACAATAGAAAAACACTCTTGTCAGCCTCAACAGGCAAATAACACAACATATCAAATCCTCTAAGGGTAACTTTGAGAAAAACTTGGCAATCACAGCCAAGGATAACCATAAGACCTTTTACATCTATGTATGCAACCTAAAATGTAGAACCAAAGCATGTGCGAACCGGTGACTAATGGTATCACACATGTTTATCCTACAGAAGTAGCAAACCTGCTGGTGGGCAGATATAGTGAAAATTTCACTCCCTTATCCTCTCTAGACATCACAAACCATGCCACCAACTCCCCCCACCCTAGATATCTGAAGAGCAGGTTATTAAATCATTGTCTAAGGCAAAAAACACAGCTTTTATGGGACCAGACATCCCAGGCTGTCTTCTAAACAAATTAAAACATGAACTAGCATCACCATTAAATACCCTATTCAATCTCAGCCTAACCACAGGCTATGTTCCTGGAGAATGGAGAACAGCAACAGTTATTCACTCCACAAAGTTGGCGTAGCAACAGACACAGGGAATTATAGATCCATAAGTCTGATCAGCCTCATTTGTAAGGACATGGAACATATTATCATGGACCTCATAAATAAAGACATAAGCGACCTGCAAACCCTGGATCTGACCTAATTCGATTTCATCAAGGACAGATGATGCCTGTTAAACCTGGTAGATTTCTTTGAAAATGTGATCAGGGCCATTGAAAAAGGCAAATCTGTGCATGCAGCATTACTCAACTTGGCCAAGACCTTCAACACAATCCCACACTCAGGCATTACCGATAAACTAAGCAAACTGAATGTAAATCACTTTGCTGTAAGATGGGTTGCCAACTGGCTCACAAACTGGTCACACACTATCACGGTGGGTGACTCCACATCAACCAGCAGATCTGTCACCAGTGGGGTGCCACAAGGATCAATGCTGCCCCCCCAATGCTTGGTATATACTTCTCAGAAATTCAGGCCTAAACTAAGGGGCTGTGGCTGGCCAAGTTTCTGGATGATTGCAAATTGGGTACAATTATTGAATCCCCAAATGATGCCAGTATACTTTAGGATGGTCATGCACAGACTAATGACTGGTCTCTTAGTCGCAGTCTCAAACTAAATGCAAAGAAATGCATCAGCCTTTCCTTTGGTAAAAAACAATGTCCCTTCACACTATCAAATTTACAACACTAGCCTATGTACCTAAGAAGTGGTAAGGGATCTGGGATCACAAGTAGACTGTGACCTTAACTTTGACCACCATGTGTCTATTTTAGTAAGGAAGGTCTTCTATATAGCACATGTCATTAGCAAAGGCATCACCTCTAGAGAACAGGAGGTTATAACCCCTCTATACTCATCAAACACCCCTTTTGGCATGTACCACACAAAGCACCTGCAGCAATTGGAGAGTGCTCAGAGGTTTCTAATAAAGAGGATCAAGAGACTCCAGCACATCCCTTAAACAGGCCGACTAAAGTCTCTGAGAATTTGCTCAGTAAAGTATAGACTTCTTAGGGGAGACATGCCTGATTTACAGAGCAATCTCTGACCCAAACCTAATGAATTTGCTACACATCTGTAAATCAAACGGGATTAGAGCTACCCATTTCATGGACCAAAATATGGCCTGCAAGTTGAACAGGATGTGCTGGAGGTACAGAGTTGTCTCCCAGTGACTGCTGCATCTTTGGAATAGGCTGCCAATTCATGTGAAGCAGAGCACATCTATGACACATTTCAAAAGGAACTTGGACGAGTGGATGGAGTACCATAAATTCATACCAGGGATAGTGCCCACAACCCTCCTAGACATGGGCAATCATTCCCAAATACAGTTCCAGGTATTGACTAGAGTACCTATCATATTACATTGGGATGAAATAGCTAGGCTTGAAATGACCTCCAGGTCAATGGCCTAGTAAACTCCTATGATCCTGTGTTCCTATGATGTGAGCGACTCCCTGATACATGTGAGCAACTCCTTAGGCAGGCTAAACAACACACTGAATTGGGCAGTTTCTGTGATGGAGCATCTGTTGGTGGAGGGTGTGCATCCACATAGACATACAAATTCCCCATATGCTGGTGCTAGCAGACATGGCCATGTAAGATCCTGCTCTGAATAATTGCAGTATTCACACCGAGATGTGTTAGACCTCAGGATTGTGGTTCTGGACATACTCCTGATAAGATGTTGCCCAACAGACAACATTCACATTCAGTTAGCACCCCAATGTCTAGCCAGGGCTGTGGAATTAGCAGTGCAACTCATGACAGAAGTCGTTCTTGTGGGTGGGGGGGACGATGACACTGAACTGAGTAGTGGATCATGCATGGCTCACACCTATCCAAATGCTCAGTGCTTGATTCTGTTCAGGCAGAAGCACACACACACACACACACACACACACACACACACACACACACACACACACACACACACACACACACACACACACACACACACCGCACACAGGAAAAATAATTCACTTGCCCATACCACTTCACATACATACATACTATATAAACAGTACTGTTAAGTGCTGTACATCTGTTGTTACTGGCCTTGAACACTTTGTACTCTTGAAAGATACATGTGATTCTTATTTGCTCACACTCACTTCTTTGGTGTCACCCTTGCCCTTCTACCCCACCCCCACCCCACCCTGTGCAAATAATAATGACTGTCCCCTGCCCTTTGCAAATATCTTTGTGACTTAGAGTTGCATACAAGTATGATGCACACAGTGGATAGCTGATACTTTCTTATTCACAAGACTAGATTTATCAATATGTGTTGCAGAACCAAAGTTGATGTTTTCTTGTCACCTCTCATTTGTGAATGGACTACTTCTATATTGTTTTACCTCATCATATTTCAGTTAGTATTATCATTACAGCATTAAAATCATTAGGCAATTCAGTCTTGCTTCTTGGTATAGTTGTACAAGTAAAGGTGCAATTGACCTGTTCTATGTTTCATGGATGGCGGTCAATTGAAAAGCTTGTTGCAAACTATTGGTTCTCCAGGTGGGCAATAGAGTCAAAGGCAGTGGCAGTGATGAACAATTTTGTCATTTGTCAATGGAAATATGTGCTACAAGTAGCTGTAGATAGTTTAGATGATGTATAAATTTAATCCACTCTAATTAGTAATAGTAGGACCTGAAACTGACATTAGTAGCAAATTTTGTGATTTTAATGTAGCAAATCTGTATGGCTTGTAGATTAGTGAATTTACTGATGATTATAGTAATGTGGGTAGAGGGTAGGATGATGCATAGTTTTCTTGGCTGTGTCTGTGACATAGGACTTGGATCAATACAGAAGACCAAGCTTTTAGTGTGTTTTTTGATGACTTGGTGTGTGTCTTGGTTGTATTTGAGATTATTATCAATAGTTACTATGAGTCATTTGTGAAGCATCCATTTTTGACAGTTGTGTTATTGGCTGAAGTGAAAGTGAATATGTGCTTCAAACTGCAGAATTGTTCGCATGTCCAAGTGTCTCTTCACTTACTATCTTTCTTTCTCTTTTTTTTTCACTCTCTTTATATCGCAAGTTGCTTCATTCTCTTAGCTGCTACTTGTCATTTTACCTACAGATTTCATTCTAATCTTTTCAATCTGCTTTATGAGGTCATCTAAGGATGAATTTGGTTGCACTTCTGCATACCCTGCTCACAGCCGTTTCATGGCTTCCTGCAGTCTCAGTTAATTGAGCTTTGGCTGTTCCCAGCATAATAAACATCTTACCATTGGTCATGCCATCAGACAGGATTCCTTCCATTTTACATTCTTTAGTCATCTGTGACACTGACGTTCTTTTCATACTTCACAGAGCTCATTTTTGTCTACCTCTTAGCTGCTCTGTTTAAAAATAAATAAATAAATAAACAACTGCTCTGCAAGGTATACTGATGTATATTTACCTTGTGGCTGCAAGACTACATATATTTCTGGTGCCCAAACATATTTGCAAGTTATACGAATTCAGTTCACAATTCAGCGCACCACTGTACAAATTATGTGTGATAAACAGGCAAAGAATCTCACCTGCTGCTGCCACCACGACTAAGGATCCATCATAAATTAATCTAATGGACTGTCTGACTCTGTAGCATTAAAGTATCTCATATGGGAAAACCTCTCTCTAGGTAGTTGATTTCCCATCAGGGAAACATGCTTCTTCAGTGATGATCTTGAAGTCCAACAGAAAGGGCCTTCTACTGGTGTTATCCCATATAATTTCTAATGTCATGATTGTCAAGTGTCCGTCAGACCCATAGACTTCAGGCCATTCTCAGTTAGCTTATTCTCCATGATAAGTATCAATCTATCACAATAAATACACATTTGCCCCTCTTCTCCTGGATGATGTTTGTAATAGAACATGCCCTTACTTATTTGCCAGCTTAGATGCTGAAAACACATTTGGTAAGCTTTAGTTTATTAGTCTTTTTATAGACCTGGTAAACATGGACCATCCCTTTCAGGTGTTAGTATTCATTCATAAACTGTATGTTGGTTTCAACACTGTAGAAGAAGATAGGTTCTCACAGCTCAAACAAAATTCAAATTGGTAAAAAGCACTAATCAATGATTCTTATTGTCTGTCCTCTTACTTGTCAATGTCATCAAACTTCTGGTAGGATCGTTACATGAGAATAGTGAGGAATATGGCCTAACTGTGGGATTCGAATACCACAGATTTAACTTCCTTGTTGATTACCTGATGATTATTTTACCCAACTCAGAAAATTCCATATAAATATGGATCAGCATTGGAGATTTGGCCAGATATTGCTTAAATAAAGAAAAACAGAAGGCATAAACTGCGTATACCCTCCTCTGGGGGAAATAGCCAATAAGTATAAATTTAAATATAACTGTGGTGAAATCTCTTTCATATATCTAGGAATAAAGCTTGTTGTCTCCTGTAAATGGGGTCAACAGCTATATTTTAGATACATTTAGAATTTGTAGTACGGTATGTGGATTGCTGTAAGCTGCTAACTTACTCTTTTCCCTAAACTTTCATACACTATCACTTCTTTAAGTAGCACCTCTTCCTTTTGCTGACTACAGAAATGAAAGATAGTCTTAACCTTCATTCATTTTTTCCATTTCAGTAGGTAGTTGATTATGTGAATCAGATCCCTAAAGAAGTGAGCTTATTAAAACAAATCATAAAAGAGTACTTTTGAGTACCATCAGGAGGAAACTTGAATTGTTTTGATGCTCTTTGCTGGATGCTGATCCCAGCCCAAAGCAAATGGCTGGTGAGGCCTTTAGTTAAATAGGTTTGCTTTGTCATATATTAGCATGCTTAAGGCTGCTATGAGTTGTACAAAATAGATGATAAGATGGTATGCAATTTGGGATTTTGTTCTTATGCTCAGTCAAGCTTCTCATTTTACTCTAGGACTGGAACATGCTGGTGTTGCTTGGAGGCTAGGTAGGTTATATCATATGCATGGGCCTTTCTGGCTCAGAAAAGCCTATGCTATTTTATGGAATTATAGGAAGATTTTGGAATGCCTCAGAAAAGATTGTTGTAAATATTTAAAACTTAGACTTTTCCTACCTTTCAGTGATGGACCTGGTAAGGAGAGTATGAGCTCTTCAACCTATTAAGTGAAGTCCAGGATAGTAACAGGCCATACTTCATGAATAACAAAACACCGCAACTACATGGCAACTGAATAAAATGAAAATAAATACATGAAGTGAAGACCAAAAAACGACTGCTCACACCAAAAATATGATTAGTACTTTCATTCGTTTACTCACTCGAACTTCTTCAGAACACCAACAGCAATACAAGTCACATACTCAATTTATATACACATAAATTAACCACACAATGGTGTAATAAGATAATTAATTTAATTGAATTCATTTCCTAAAAACAATTATAAAAGAGCGCACAATATAGAAACCGTCAATTAATAATGGTCTCTATTGTTTAAAATGCATTTCACATTTAAAGTCCCATTTAACCCTGGAGGAATATCAGCATTTAAAAATACCTGCCATCTGAGCTCCTTAATTTCTAGGGAAGTATTAAAATGACATACAAAAGGTGTCAAATTCATACTGTCAAGTACAAAAAACACAAATTTCTTAAATTCTGAACATTCCATAGCATGCTTGGCCAATGCAGTACTAATGTCTTTGTTCCTAATAGCTAAGCAATGCTCATACATTCATTTCTATAAACTTCTAATAGTTTTGCCTACATAAAAATTATGACAAGTGCTGCACAAAGCCAGATAAACTATACCATAACTTTTACAATTAAATCTGCCTTTGCTAACAACCAATTTCTGAATATGTGAAAAATAAATGAAAAAATAAATACTCTTAGAAGAATCAATATATCGGCACTGTTTACAGCTGTGACAGGGATATGTTCCAACTGCTCCTTTAGATGTAATAGGAGTGGAATACTCCCCTACTTCTAACATGGATTTAACACTAGCTATTTTCTTATAAATAAATGTGAGATGATCTCCAACAACTTTGGCTAGGTCCCTATTCCCTATAATAACTTTCCAGTTCCTGTTAATAACTTGTCTGATCTCATGAGAATCAGTACAGATGGGAATAGAAAAGGCACAGTTCATTGTATTTTCCCCTTTATTATTTACATCTTTAGCTTTAACTTTAGAGGTAAAGCCACTTAATAAAATTGGTGGGAATTTCAAATACCTGTTTTTAGAAATTTCATCTCTGATATTATTAACTTTATCTAAAGGGTATCCCTGCTGTACAAACATAAGGACTAATTTGTTAACTTCAGTGAATAGGGACTTAGCCAAAGTTGTTGGAGATCATCCCACATTTATTTTTCATTTAATTTATTATTTTTCATTTATTTTTCACATATTCAGAAATTGGTTGTTAGCAAAGGTAGATTTAATTGTAAAAGTTATGGTATAGTTTATCTGGCTGCGTGCGGCACTTGTCATAATTTTTATGTAGGCAAAGCTATTAGAAGTTTATATAAATTAATTTATGAGCATTGCATAGCAATTAGGAACAAAGACATTAGTAATGCATTGGCCAAGCATGCTATGGAATGTCCTGAATTTAATAAATTTGTGTTTTTTGTACTTGACAGTATGAATTTGACACCTTTTGTATGTCATTTTAATACTTCCTTAGAAATTAAGGAGCTCAGATGGCAGGTATTTTTAAATGCTGATATTCCTCCAGGGTTAAATGGGACTTTAAATGTGAAATGCATTTTAAACAATAGAGACCATTATTAATTGATGGTTTCTATATTGTGCGCTCTTTTATAATTGTTTTTTATGAAATAAATTCAATTAATCAATAAATTAATTATCTTATTACACCATTGTGTGGTTAATTTATGTTTATATAAATTGAGTATGTGACTTGTATTGCTGTTGGTGTTCTGAAGAAGCTCGTGTGAGTAAACAAATGAAAGTACAAACATATTTTTGGTGTGAGCAGTCGTTTTTCAGGCTATTACTTCATGGCTGATAAATTCTGTACCACTGCCAAATTGTACATCCTTTATCCGATGCCCTTTATAAGTCATGGTGTCTGACAACAGACAGTTGACAGAATGTCAATGTTATGTACTTTTAAAGATTCTACATATGCAACACTTTTAAGGATGCTTATATGGGAAATTCTTCATCAGGTATTTAACCTTCACCATACATCATACATGTTCTCCTGATATCACCCATGTGCTGGCACTGAAAGGGGACAGGACCACATTTTGGGATTTTGTCAGGAATCGATTATATTGGTAGAAAACAGAACTGACTTTATAAGAGATACATGTACAGTTCTTTTAATCTTTCTATGGAGCTAGTTATATGCAGGATAAATTCCTCAAAATGTGTACCTAAGGGTGACATGCTTGTTAAGATTTGTTCTAACAACATCCTTTTTCATGTCTTTGAAAATACCATGCCTCGTAAGCCCAATGACACTGGAGGTGATATTTTTGTAAGTGTTTCAGTTAGAGCCCATGAAGCCAGTATAAGGATTATACTGAAGGAGGCTTAATGATGGTGCAGGAAACAGAATGATCTAGATCAAGTTTCACATGCTATACTGAGGACACTACATGGAGTTAATGGGAAAGACTTCATAAATCTAGCTCAGTATAAATCAGCTTAATCTATTTAAATTAGTTTGATAATTTTACTGCAGCATGGGTTCTTAGACCAGTCTTAGTTTATTGTTGGTTCTCTTACCTGTTTTACCATACCTTTTACACTGGTGTATATATAACAATGGGAAAGGATGACAGAAACTTTGTAAGCACAGGCCGTATCTATATTATACTTTACAGTACTGGGCTGTGTGGCTATCATTAATGTTTGCTGTACCTCCCTGACTATAACAAATGCCTTTACACACTCTTTTCAGGTATATGTGACAGAGAAGGTAGAATGTGTCTGAGTTATTTTGGTAAATACTGACTTACTAAATTATATTTTTCTTCTGCTTTTATCATGTGATTTGACTAAGCTTATGTTTATAGAAGAGTATGCATTTATACCAAAATGAAGCCAGTAATTCATCCTGTGTTTCACATCGCCTAACTAACCCTTTCTGATCTCTTCATACTTTGTCTTGTCTCTCTCTCTCTCTCTCTCTCTTTCTCTCATCCCCTCTTTTTTCATCAATAACATTCCTGATAAAATGCTTTAAAAAAATAAGATGCAAGGAGATAACAATAATACAAGAAACCTGAGCTGAATTATTTGGGTCTATATCAGCCCGTCAAAATGGCTGAATATCGAATGCCAGATGTTTGAACTGTAAAGTTCGAAAACTGATTATTGTGAAGCCGCAGAACACCGAATTCTTTCCCAGGGAAAGAATTCGGTGGGCGATTTCTGTGGCTTCGCGATTAACAGGACTGTAATGGGAAGTTATGGGTTGGGTTCAGGTAAGTGTGCGATTGTGTGGACATTAGGGTTAGGGCACAGGATAGGTGAGTTAGGGTTAGGGCGTGGGTGAGGTGGGTGTGTGATAGTGAAAGACTTTAGGGTTAGGGTGTGATGGGTGAGTTAGGGTTAGGATATGGGTCAGGTGAGTGTGCGATAATGACAGACCTTAAGGTTAGGGTTTGGGTTAATAGTAAGTGGATAGGTAGTAGTGTATGTACAGTTTAGTGTAGGGTTAGATGTAGGGTTTTGAGTGTATGTGTGTTGATTGATGTTTTTTTTTGGTGTGCTTGTGTTGTGTGTGTATTTCTTGGAACAGCGATTTTTTTCCCTGGGAAAAAAAATTGCTGTTCTAAGACTTTGATGACTGTGCAATTCGTGGTTTGAAGTTTGAACATATGGTGTTCGATCTTTAGATGTTTCGATGAACTGATATACACCCAAATTATTTTGATTAATAACTGATACTGATATCACAACTTTAACAAGAGTAGTGCAAAAACAACTAATGAGGAAACATACACGTAAATTTGAAGGATAAATCTATTTTCAGTTAGGGAAACAATTGAAAAAAAGGGATTTACAAAACACAAATTAACCCAAATCAACAGTGCCAATCCTTTATCATATAGCAATAAAAGAAAAAATATTGAAATCAGGAAGCACAAGGAAATGTTAATATTAAACCAAAAGTGATTTGTCATATAGGAAAGAAATGTGGAACACAATAAGGATTTAAATATGATTTCAATGTAATTATTTCTATTTGCTTGTTGCTTGATTCAAATTTTTTAAAAATTATTAGGTGAAGGTTAAATGAGACGTGACATAACTAAATAAAAAGAGGACTTCTTAACCTTTGAAGATGAGGAAAGTAGTAGTTCAAAATAAAAAGGAGTTGGAGCAGAAAGTGCAAAAGTAAAATGGAGAATGTTTGAAAAAAGATTAATGAAAGACTAGTAGGGAATTTTGTAGAAAATGAAATATGCTATAAAAAAGAAGGAAGGTTAAATGCAGTGCCCCCAACAGTACTGAAATGTCACATACAGATAAGGTGTAATGTTCTAGTGTAATGAATCATATTATACATGGACAGTATATCCTGATGATGACCCTGCTAGAAACTGTCTAAAATCCACTGTTATACCACATTCACTCTCAAACAATATACATCTTAGGGTAATGCACTGATAATGCCGAGTAAAGTCTAACAATCACTGTAGTAGTGGATGAGGAGATATCCCTTATGATTTTGGGACACTTGGGGTGCTTTCGTGTATAAAGGACAACCAAACAGAAAAATGTCCCTGGCAACGCAGTGCAATATGCTGTCTCAGTTTTTAAGGGGCCATGGATAAGTAAAATTCACAGGGAAATATATGACTACACAACTCACATTACAGATTAGAAAAATAGGCTAGAGTCAAGAAGACTATTTTAAATTGGAACCAGGCTAGAGTCAAGAAGATTATTTTAAATTGGAACCAGGCTAGAGTCAAGAAGACTATTTTAAATTGGACTCTAGAGGGTTTAGGCAGAGCTGGCAGAATATTCATAGCTAAAGAAAAGATTGTAACTGTTGTATCCTGCTATACACTACTGTGGCTTTTATTTGAATACTCAGTACCTGAGATCTTAAACACAAGGAGGTGGGATTTGAAAGGGTCGCCAACTTGATGTTTTAATTTATACTTAATCCATAGTGGGAATAGCAAGACAGCCAGTTCCTTTGGAATCAGGTTTAGTTACAATAACACCTATGAAGGTTTACATAGTTGCTCATTGCATATATGCTATAATTAACAGTGGAAGTTGTCTTTCAGAATTATCAGTATTAGAACTTCTATGACATGTGTAGCTGGTTTGGAAACCACTCCAGTGTAGTAGACAGCAGCATTACTTGTGGTTAAGAAAGATGGATTTGCAAAGATGGGACTGGGAATCTAAGCTTATTGTATAAAACTGTGGATATCTGCTAATTGCTAGGCTTAATGCAAGTGCAGTGTCAATGCAGCATCCACATTATCTTTGTGTATTATTGTATAAACACAACACTAAGTCTACAATCTTTTACTACTTTGCTTTTATATTTCAGTGTGCAGTTCTCTCATTTGTGGACAGGTTTTTCTCTTGCATGATATACAGAGTCAATTTATTTATTCATTTATATATGCATGTGTGCATGTATTTATCTGTGACACTGACTTTTTATGTACTAAAACAGGTCAGATGTTGCTCTAGATTGAATATGAGGAGAAACAGGACTGCCTTCCTTGTGTCAAGTAAATTTATGTTAAATCAATTATAGTATTAAACTTACTCCATGTTATTAATCTGGAACAGATTTGGTTAGTAATATGTTTTTTAAGGAAACTTTTCTCCCCACTGAAACTCTACCATACACACACACACACACACACACACACACACACACACACACACACACACACACACACACACACACACACACACACACACACCTACCTCTAGTATACCTAACTCTTTGGTTGCCAGACCTCAGGGTAAGTTATGAAATGGTCTTATCAAAATCTTCATTTTGCCATCTGGTCTTACCAAATATTCTCTGAGGAATCGTACCCTGGTGGAGTAATTAATAATGTTTTGACCTTGCAGTTTATTTGCACCCATCTAGCTGAAATACTCAAAAGCTCATCAGAGAACAAGTGCACTGTGATATTTTGTCTATACCCTGTGTTTTTGAAAAGCAGTTTATCTGCTTTGAATCCACAGTCAGCACAATTGTATCTCTGCATAAGTTTTCCAAGGAGAGAATTGTTCTTTCTTTATGGTTTTGCATTAAGATGTCAGTGTGAAACTTGTATTATCTGTGCACATCAGCTGAGGTTATATAATGAAAATGCCATGCTCATAAGTTCTATTTGCTGACTCTGAAAGTACAGCCATAAGTCATGAATCCCTCAAGGTTATTTTGTGTGTGACAAAAAGAAAAAAATGAAAGTGAAGTTACTTGTAAAAATAACTGAAGAGTAGCTCAGCTTGACATTTTTAAAAGTTTTGGTTAATTATGAACCATTTAATTGTATTATCATTCCAGCAGTGACTTCTAATAAGAAAAGCATTCTGTAAAACCCAAACTTTTGGCTTAGCTCAGATTTACAGCCCTCATGATAAATACTCTCGGCATGTTATGAGTTCATACTAAACTCTGTACTGGCTGCAGTTTAAATGCAAATATATGATGTATTGGAAATAAGCTCAGGAAAGCTTGTTTCACTTATGAAGGCAGACATTTCACAGCTGCCTTTTAAATCATCTAGTGAAATGATAATGTAAACTTATGTTGCTGTTTTGAGAAGTTGTTTTCATCCACACCACAATTCATTTTAGACAGTCATGTATATTTATTTCATGCTTGGGAAGCACCCTTTAAGCACTGTTCTGATAATATACTATTTCACTTCCTGATTCAAAATATATTTTGAAACAATAACTTTATGAACAAACCTATCTGGATGCAAGTAAATATAAAAATAGCATTTGTTAACTAAAGATGGCTCACTCAACAGATTGAGCAATGGTGACATGATGGAAAACTTCAAGGTTTTTTGCCTTTGCCTTCATTTACTTTAGTTGGAGAGTAGGCCCAGATGTTAAATTGTCAACCATGTAGCTGTAGGTTTACTGTCTCTGTTCCAAATAATCTGTTTGGAAAATGCTATAGTGGCATTCAGTTCTAGTGAACAATTAGGCACTCTTTATAATCCTGCTGTATAAGTTGTCCTGAACTCTACTTACTCCATAAAACACACAGCAAGACAAGTTTTTATTTTTACCTTAGTTTTATTTGACAGTTATTAAGTAAATGTTCAGAACACTAAGTCTTAATGTAGCCAGCTCTATATATATAGATACTAATCCACAAATAAATTCATATCTGAAAAGCTTCTTGTTTCAAGTCAATCAACATTTCTGTTTTAACCTCTGCAAGGATTCATAGACAACATTTAATGATGTTGCTGATGATGTTGTATCCAGGCTTCAAATTTAACCTGTCAATATGGTTCATCAACCATACTGGACCATCCATAATCATTCTAATTACCTACCATTTTTGAGCATTTCTCAATAATATATAAAAGCTGGGGAGCATGTTGGAATCACCAGTGCAATTGGAGAGATTTTCTTCCTGTTCCCTAATATTAGTATCTATAATACAATTCTTTGCATGGTGATCCCCGTTGCTCATCCGGTCAGGATAAAACAGATGAACATTTGTAGGTTCGGTCCAAACAACTTCATTATATACAAACACATCAGGACTGAGGCTTAGTAACTTAGACTTAAATAAACTTATAAACAGACTGACTATAGCACTCATACATGTTAACACTGGCTGTTCTCCCAAAATGGCACTGCCCTCACTTTGAAATGCTTTTTAAAGTTACAAAACACACTCTGTTCTATATCCTCCCTCTTAGAAAAATAAGTCATGCACTGAAAAATGAGAACATTCATTGACATGCAATTGTACAGAAATGATCCTTTGACATGGAATTATTTAGAACTGATTACAAATGAAACAATCATGTCCAAGTTGTTGAGTATTTTAAACTAGGTCCAGAAATATGACATGATCATGAGGCATACAAATTAGAGCTGGGTCTAGCAACAGGGACTGCCTTTAATGAATGTTCAGCTTTAGGGACATCAGAGACATCATCATGAACGGGAATAGGTAGTGAGACGTCCTTCAACAGGAACATTGTCTGGGTTGCTCTGAGATCTAGAGTCTGTATCACAGGTATGATGTTGATATATTGATTTAGACACTGGAAGAAGATGCCTGTGATTTCTTCTGTATTCTATACCCTCATATTCCATTAAGTAAGATCTCGGATCGGCACATAGACCTCTCACTTGACCAATTTGATCAAAACCTTTTGCTGTTTGCATCCTCACTATCTCATCTTCTTTCAATAGATGAAGAAATCTGCTCATTTTATCATAGCTGGATTTCTGAAACAAATGATTTTTAAATAGTTGGGCTTTGATTGCTCTGGTGTTTTTAGCATTAGGCACCAAAAACTAGAACTGATAGGCAAGGTTGTTCCAGATTGCCTAGATAGAAGTTGCTGAGCAGGCAAGCCAAGTAAATTGTTATGGGGTATATTTCTGAGATTAAGCAAATTCAAGAAAATATTGGTATTGTCACGCTTTGACCTTTATAATAATTGTTTTGCACTTTGTACTGCATGCTCAGCTAGGCCGTTTGACTGTGGGTGTTCAGGACTGCTTGTAATATGGATAAAGTCCCACTCTTTTGCAAATTTCTGAAATAACTGACTGGCAAACTGGGCACCTTTGTCAGAAATAACTTTGTGTGGACTACCATGGACTGTGAAGTGACATTTCAGCTTGGTAATGACAGTACTGGATGTTAGGTTAAGTAGCAGATTGATCTCAATCTAGCTCAAATAAGAGTCTGCCAACACTAAGTAGCTCTGATTATTCCACTCGAATATGTCAATGGCTACTGTTGACAAAGGTAGTTCAGGAACATGGCTTAGCTGAAGTGGCTCTTTTTGCAAATGTGCTTTAGTACTATTGCATACTAAACAAGATGAAAGTACTTTATCAATATCTTTCAACAGACAAGGTCAAAATATAAGTTTGCTTGCCCTTCTTTTGGTAGCTTTGGAACCTGGGTGGCCATGATGCAAAATTTGGATATACTCATGTTGTAAGGAAGTAGGAACAGCAACTTTAGGACCTTTAAAAATGATATCATCTTCCATCAACATCTCATTTCATCTCTATAAGAAAAATATGTTTGCACTTCTGTTGATACACAAGATTGCTTTGACTGCCATCCAACATTGATGAAGTGGTTGAGCTTTTGCAAAATTGGATCAGTCTTTGTATGATCTCTTAGCTCATCAAGTCTTGATGTAGAAAAATTATGCATGTCCATGACATCGAAGTCAAAAGTATCTGCATCAATCTTTTCTGTGGTATTTCTGGTTGATCTGTATAAGGTATCAGCCAGATAAAGACGTTTGCCTTTTGTATAAACCATTTGGAAGTTGTACTTTTATAATATGAGCATCATTATTTGTAGTCTTGCTGAAGCTGTATGCATAGGCATCTTTAAAATAGTGATTAGAGGTTGATGATTAGTCTCAGTCTGGATAGCTCAGCCACAAATATAATCATGGAACTTTGAACATGCGAACACAATTGACAAAAGTTCCTTCTCAACCTGAGCATACTGCATCTTAGTTTGGCTAAGAGTTCCAGATGCATAGGTTACTGGTCTGTCACCTTGAAGAATAAGGGTCTATATTAAAAACACAGATGTTTGCTTACCCGAATACCTGAACGCAAACACGTCTTCATCGAACCGCAAAAACATCGATCATCCTGAAGCGCGAAATCCAAAACATCGCATCGTCATGGTTGGCCATTTTGCGGTATAGCTCCGTAAGGTAAGTGTGAAATAGTTACGGACCTTAGGGTTAGGGTACGGGTTAAGGTAAGTGCATACATGGTGATATATGCAAGATTTAGTGTAGGGTTAGAAGTAGGGTTTAGTTTAGGGTTAGAAGTAGGGTTTTGGTTAGTGTGTTTATGTGATTTATTTTGTTTGTTTTGTAGGAAGTATGTAGTGGGTGGTGGGGTGGGACAACTATTACATTTCTTGTTTTTGAATTTTGTGGTTTAGGGCGTTCAGTGTATTTGCAGTTTGCGGAATATGTGTCGGCATTTAGGTGTTCGGGTAAGTAAAAGTTCATGTTTTTAATATAGACCCAAAGAATAACTGTACCAAGACCGAACTTTGAAGCATTACAGTAAAGAATTACTGGTTTGTAGACATCATAGTATCTTAACATAGGTGAACAGGCAATGTTCTGTTTCAGATCTTCAAATGCTGTCTGTTGTTGTTCCAACCATGACCAGGCAACATTTTTGCATGTCAGTTCTCTTAAAGGCACTGATAATTCACTGACGTTTGGTATAAACTTGTCCAAATAGTTAACCATACCAAAAAAATGCTGTAAGGCTTGGACATTGTTTGGAGCTGGCATCTCAAGAATGGCTGTTTGTTTGGAAGGGTCTGATCGTAAGCCTGTACTGGTAAATAAATGACCTACATAAGTAACTTCTGGAAGCCTGAATTTACATTTCAGAGGATTGAGCTTTAGATTCACTTCACTCACTCTGTCCAGAGCTTTCCTGAGGTTTCTGTTATGCTCTGCTTCACAATTATCTCCAACTAGTAAATCATCTACTGTTATAGTACATGGATAACCTGAAAAAATTTGCTCCATTGCACACTGAAAGATTTCACTGGCAGAATTTATTCCAAAAGGTATTCTGAGAAATCTGTATCTACCAAATGGCGTACTGAATGTAGTCAGTAGTGAAGACTTGCAATCAAGCATTACTTGACAAAATGAATTATTTGTATCTAAGGCAGAAAAAAACAGTGGCATTTGGCATGAGGGTGGAACTTCCTCGACTGTACACATAGGATGGTGGGACCTCTTTAATACTTTGTTTAAGTCTCTTGGGTCAATACATATTCTGATTTCATCTGAGCTTTTCTTATGAGCACCTATCATGGAAGATACCCACTCAGTTGTTTCTGTGACTGGACAACTCACACCTTGCTGCACCATTTTATTTAACTTGACCTTGACTTTGTCTTGCATAGCTATCAGAACTTTTCTCACTGGTCTGACCACTGGACTGACCCTGGGTCTAATTTCATGAAGTACACAGCTGAAAGTTTGCCTAGCTTGTTTTTGAAAATATCAGCATACTCTATGAAAACAGCATTGGTGAAACTGGAACTATGACATGTACTTACATGATGGACTTTTTTGGTAAAAGAAAGCAGTTTCATTCTTAAACTGTCTCTGTGACCTAATAGTGACTGCACGGGTCTTGTGACTTCATAAAATTACAAGCTGTAACTGCTCCCAGCTGAATAACATGAAAGTACTACTGAGCCTTCGGTTTGAATCTCTTCACCTCCATAAGCAACAAGCTATGCAGAATTAGCCAAATTAAGTTGTTCACCAGCTCTCAGTCTAGAAAATGTTTCTGCTCCCATAACATTGCACTTTGAATGAGTGTTTACTTTGAGCTCTGTGGGTTTACCATTAATCAGGACAGTACAAAACACTTTGTTCTTTGCCAACAGATCTACTCCATTAACCCTTTCACCAACCACTGATATACCAGCTACATAGAAAGTAGAGTTGCAGCTTTCTATATGATCACCTTGCTTTTTTTCAGTGACCTTTTTTAATAAATGAATGAGGCTTGCTTGATTTACAAAACTTTTGAAAGTGGTTCTATTTTTTACACTTGTGGCATTGCTGACCAAATGTTAAGCACTTTTCTCTTTTAGACTCATGATTGGCACCATAATTATGGCAGTTAACAATGAGACTTCACTGTGATTTTGCTGATTCACCCTTGTGTTTCACTGTGCATGTCCGTTTTAATGAGTGTCAGTAAAATATGTATTAATGTGTGTGCTTAATGCTAATTAGAAACTAAATGAGTTAACACATTTTTCATTCTATTTTATATGCACTATTTTATATACAGCTTAGTTTTATATGAGACTAAAAGATGCTTTTGAAACTGCAGTGTGCTTTCTGAAACTTGCAAGATGTCCTCTGACCTAGTAACTGCTAGCACAGCAAAATTCATGTTTATGCCTTTTGGAAATGTACTTGAGAAGCAGGTGATTATCTGCTAGGTCAGGAAGCAATGAATGAACAATGCCATATTCTATAATGTAATGATTTTGAACAATTAGCTCTGTTCAAAGTATGAGAACACGCACAGCTGCAGAAGGAAGAGATAAAACAGACAAAGGACTGTTGGAGAAATTAACTGCAATCTATACTTGCTTTGTGCTCAAATTAGCCATAGTACCTTGAATGGTAACATTGCATATATCTAACCAGTGGTAGCCAAGGCCACGTTGTTTTTCTTAGGAAGTTTCTCACAAAAATTGATAGTACAAGCAAAATTTTACAAAAACAATCACTACGAAATGATGATGTTAAAACTTGTGATTTACTACGTCAGCTTGGTAGGCAATGTCTTATTAGAAAATGTATAAAAATGCTTGCATTTCCTGATTCTAGTCAGACAAACTCTGTATTAGCACATTTTTGTCTCCTTGCTGCAAGATTAAAGTGCCTTAACCTGAGCTTACCATGTATTGATAATTTTTAAAGTATATTTTTCCTTTGACACTGAGCTAGTCTTAGAACTTACTCGAAAGTTACAGGCTTTCCCTGGAAATCCCACAGGGGTTGCAGCTGCCATGTGCTTAGGCCTGCTTCTGTTAGCCACGTGCTGCATGCTGTCTACTTTTGCTCTAGAGGCTGCTGAAACCATGATCTTATCACTTGCAAGTATATTTGTGTGCCTTTCTGTAAGCTCATGTATTTAACAAATCTCTATGGCTTTGCTCAATGTGAAATCACTGTCTCGAAACAAAATCTTTCTCACTGTAGCATTATTAACACCACATACAAAACTGTCTTTTATCAACTCATCTTTCAAATCACCAAACCTGCACATTTTAGCCTTGTTTATCAAGTCATTAATATAAGCTGCAAAAGTTTCTCCTGGCTTTTGGTCTCTTGTATAAAATAAGTGCCTCTCCAATGTAACATTTGTCTGGGGTTTACACATTTCTCTAAATTTACATTTCAAGCACTTAGGGTCCTCCCTTTACTCAGCTTGTACATCAATAAGACAAGTTTCCCCTTCTCCTGCATATACTGTTGGTATATACACAAATTAAACTCTCTTTAAATGGCTTCTGACTCCACTAGATTAAGCATAATAAATGCCCTTGTATGTGCATCTTTATCAGAAAAATCTGCTTGTATGAAAATATTATGTTCCTGCTGAAATAGTCTCCAATTCTCTGCAATATTATGATCAAAACACAAGTGGACTGGGTCTGCAAAATACATCTGCCATACCAACATATACTAGTAAAGAGTAAGACCCTTGGAGTTATCTACAGACATACACACTATATGTCCAAAACTTATGAGAGAAGCTTGTAATTATGCCGAATAGCACAACAGATTCTTCAAAATAACTGTACTTTGCGAAATAAGTCTCCGTAGCACAAGAACACTTTGAAATCAATATACTTTGTAAAACTACCTATTATAGGTTCATAGGTTCATAAGTAGGTACTAGGCTATCTGCCCGAAGGCATTTATAAGCCTAGCCAGAATGTGTTGGCTCTCGCCGCCCCCTTAGATTAGTTCCCTGTGCCTCTGTCCAGCAGAGCCACTGAAGTGATCCCCGGGGTAAACTTTCTGTTTCCCATCCACTCATCGAGGTTTCTTTTGAAGGGTGTTAGCAAGGGGCTCTGCCTAATGTAGATTGAAATCTTGTTCCAAAGCATTTGAAGTCTCTGGACAGGAATCTATCCCTCCAGCACATCCTGTTTATTGTTGTGGTGAGGTTTAGATCCCAAGAGCGTGTGGCTCAAGAGGATAAGGTTTTCTATAGGTGGAGCATGTCCATCAATTCTGGGTTGGACATGGCCTTGCATGTTAGGCAGAGATCACCACTAAATAGGTGGTATGCAACTGATTACAGCTGGACTTTCTTCAGTCAAGCTGCATAGGGCATCTGTTTGAGGCCAGTGATCCTCTTGGTGAGGTACTTCTGTGGTCTTTCCAGCTGTTGCAGCTGTCTTGTAAGGTACATCCCAAATGGGGCATTGTACTCTATGATGGGTCTGATGAGTGATGAGCAGAGGGGCACAATGACCTCTTTTGATCTGGATGCGAACCCTTTTGTGATTAGGTGGGCCACGTAGAAGGATTTTCTAACCATTTTGGCAATGTGATTATCAAAGGTGAGATTACTATCTACTTGGGTCCCCAGATTCCTTATTACATCTTCTGTGTTTAGGGGGCTACCACCTATGTGGTAGCTTGTGAGTACTTTGTTTTTTCCAAAGGAGATGACTATGCACTTTTTGGCATTTAGCTTGAGGCCATGATTTTGACATCAAGTATCCGTCTCAGTGAGACCCTTTTGGAGGATGTTTGTGTCAGCTGGGGAGTCAAGTATAGCTCCTAGTTTGCAGTTATCTGCGAACTTGGTCAGCCATAGTCCTCCTGTGCTTGTCTGTACCTCTGAGAAGTATATGCCAAACAGGAGGGGTCCTAGGACTGAGCCATGGGGAATGCCACTTGTAACCAGTTTAGAGTCGGACCTAGCTCCCGCAACTCTCACCATGTGGGTTCTGTCCATGAGCCAGTTGGCAACCCATCTTGTAACATAGGGGTTTATGTTCTGACTGGTGAGCTTGTCTTTAATACCAGAATGGGGAATGGTGTCAAAGGCCTTAGTGAGGTTTAGGTAGGCTGTGTGTGCCACCTTTCTCTCATCTATAACCTTGGTAACTGTCTCAAAATGTCCACCAGTTTTTGGAGGCATGGTCTGCCCTTAACAAAGCTGAACTGGGCAGGGTCCATTGTTTTGAGGTTCTCAATGTCTCTGTTAATGAGTTCCATGATGATGCGTTCCATAGCCTTGCAGACCAAGCAAGTCAGGCTAATAGGGTGATAGTTCCTGGGGTCTGTTGTGGCTCCACCTTTGTGGAGCAGAATAACCATTGCTGTGTGCCACTCTATGGGTATGTAGCCTGTGGAGAGGCTGAGTTTGAACAGTATGTTTAGGTAAGGGGTTAGTTCATCTTTGAGCTCATGTAGGACACAGCCTGGGACACCGTCCGGTCCCATTGATGCTGCGTTTTTGGCTTTGGAGAGGGCTGTTTTAAACTGAGTGTGTGATTTCAGGGAATCTACATTCTTCTGGTATGGTTATGGGCCCTTTTGGGGGTGAGAGGGGGGTGAAGTTTGCACTGAACCTGTCTGCCGGGATGTTGGTGATATCGGTCGGTTCAGTGTATTTTGTGCCATTCTGCACTAACTCCAAGCAGATCTGAGCATTGCCACTTAGATTCTTGACACAGCTAAAGAATGCCTTGTGGTTATCTTTGGAGTCCTTGGCAATTTTTCTTTCAAAGATCGCCTTGGATGATTTTATGAGGCATCGTAGTTTCTTGCTGATACTGATCAGGGATGTCTTCCCTTCTTGGGATTTTACTCTTTTCTGTACTAGTTTCCTCCTTCTATTGTATAGCTTGTTTATGGCAGGAGTCCACCAGACTGGTTTCCTTTTCGTGGAGGAGTGAGTCTTGGTTTTGCTTGGGATGACATGATCCATGCTTTCTTGTAGCTGCCCATAGAATGCATTAGTAAAAGATTTTGCAACTTGGACAGCATTATCCTAAAGCATGGGGGCTTTGAAACTTTCCACCTCAGTATTAAGTAACGTGAAGTTTGCTTTTGAAAAGTTTTTCACAGTTGTTTCCTTGTCCGAGGGTGGGGGCGGAATGTGGATATCCAAAGTGATTTGTTTATAGTCAGATCTAACCAGTGAGGGGTTGACCTCCGGTGTGGAACACCGGTCGCCCATGTTAGTGATGACCATGTCCAATATGTTGTCACCTCTGGTGGGAGTGTTGACCAGTTGAACCAGGGCATTTGAGTTTATAAATTCTAGGAAATGTTGGGCAAGGAGTTAGTATTTGAGTCGTTCTCCCATTTAATGTTTGGGTAATTGAAATCACCCAATATTAGGGTGTTTGGTAGGACCTTTATGTTTCCCAGTGTTTCCAGAAAAGCAGAATGGGGGTCATGGGACATGGTGGGTGATCTGTAGCAAGCTACAATTTGAATTGCAGTTTTGCCCATTGTTAGTTGTACATGGATGATCTCTGAAGCATTGTGCTGTGCCACTAACCTGGAGGTGTGGGTATTCTTGATGAATATGGATACGCCCCCACCTTTTGTATTTCGGTTTGGGTTCTGTGGCCAAAATGTATGATATGAGTTGTAGCCTGGTAGTGCTGGGGTGCTCTCTGGAGCCTTAAACCAGGTTTCTGTTACTGCACATATATCGATTTTATCCATACTGAGGAGTGCCTCAAGTGCATGCATGTTGAGGTTTAGGCATTGAGTAGCATTACCCTCAGTTTTTTGTTACTTGTGCTATTTACAGCAGTGGGTTTGTCTTTTGAGCCTTGCCTAAAAAAGGCACTATGGGGGTGGCAAAAGCCTGCCTTGGCTAGTATTCAAAAGCCTAAGGGTGACAGGTGCAAGCCGTCTCTAGTAAAGCAGCGTGGCTTGTCGAGCATGTCATCCCAGGCAGACCGACACTGGATCCCCTTTGAATGACACCAGAAACTTAGCCAATTGTTGAAATCGATAATTTTTTCTTTACAACGTGGTATCATTCTTGGTGAGGGCAGGATGCTACTCAGGGTCAGGGTCATACCGGCCTGGGCTACGTGATCAGAGAGCTCTTCCATGTCTCTTTTCATGTAGTCCTGGGAGGTACGGCTCAGGTCATTCACACCAACATGGACAATGACAGAGTCATATTTGTACTTGTTCTGGAGTGACCTGAGTGCTTGTGTTATGTGGAAGATCCTGGCACCCGACAGGCAGCTAACAGTAACCTTCTCCTTATTCTGCCTAGTGAGTGGGACGCCAGTGTGCCTGACTATAGAGTCACCTATTACTAGTATGTTGGGTATGTTATTTTGCCTTAAGGGCTGTGATTGCATGGCACACTGGTTTTGTGAAGTATGTGTTTCACGGTTTGTGTTGGGGGGTTGGAGGTTGCTTGGTTGTTTGCTTTGGAGATCTCTGTTGGTTTTGCAGATTTTTATTTAGAGCCACCGAGTATCTTTTCATGTATTTATGTGTGTTTTTTGCCGGTGCTGGTTTAATGGGTCTATGTAAGACTGGTGGTGTGATGCAAGTATTTCCCTTCTCCTCTTGACTGTCTGATCCAGTCTTGGGTTAAGAGAGCTTAGTCTCCAGTTTGGCTGTATAATTGCATCTCTCGCATGTATTAGTTTTTGGTGGTAGGAGGAGAGGGTTGTCTGTGTACATGAGGCAGTTGTAACATTGCCTCAAAATGCTCAGATTCACCAGATGGACTGGAGAGAACACCTGAAACTGCCCTTTGGACATGCCTGTAGAGGTACAGTGAACTGTTTTACTGGATGGCTGGTAAGGTCGAATAGAGAGCCTTGTCCTTCTGCACAGTACAGGAGGGTCTAGCGCTAGGGTCTATAAGTGCTTGCTATAAGTTTTGAGCAAGTGCCGGGCTGAGAAATGAATGGCTTGAGTGCTTAAGTTGAAAGTTTTTCTAGTTTCAAGGGAAAAATTGAAGAGATGACTTTGTGGAACCAGGAATAGTTTTATCCTAGCTAACCGGCACTGCCCAGCATGCAAAACTGGGCAAATGTGGTATTTATAGCAGGGAAATGAAAGAGATAGAAATTAGCCCAAAATGGCCAATAAACTATTAATTTCTGGGCTGAAACCACTCCTTCAGGGACAGATAGGCTGCTCAAAGCTCCCCTCTCTTATAGGTGAACAGAGAAACTTCCTTCTATCTAAGTAAGTTATGGGCAAGCACAGATATGTGTAACACAGCCCTGAATTCAGCACTAACCTGAAAACTGGACTATACTAGCTTAGAAAGGCAGGAAACAAGTATATATATATATATATATATATATATATATATATATATATATATGTATATTTTTTTCAGACAATAAAGCAGATACACGCACAGTACACTTCTCAATGAAACACACAATTAGGAAACAGAAAAAAAATTAAAATACAGTACTTTTAAAACTGCAATTTTGTACTTAACAGAAGACTAAAATACACTACTGCAAGTTTTACTTAACTTCAGCTTCTAATGCAGATGTTTGTATCCAAGCAAGTCTCTCAGCAGTTGAGCATAAAATGATTTCTCTAACTTTGTGGCTAGCACTTAAAGTACAGAGGAATCCCTCTAGGCTATTAGCTATTATCAGTGTAAGAAACACTTTGAAATGACTGTACTTTGCGAATGAACTGTATACAGCACCAGAAACTCTCCAAAATGACTGTACATGGTGAAATAACTGCATTCTGCATACAGTAAACTTTTCAAAATAATTGTGTTGTAATAAAGCATACCCTGGTTTAGTCAATGTGAAATAGAAGCTCATATCAAAAAACATGGTCATTTATTAAAAACATGCAGTTGCTTTGCTTATCATGTTCATTTTGCCTTTTTATTGTACTTGTTATGCTCATTTGATGTTTTATCATGCTTGTTATACTTTTCTTGTGCTCTTAAACATGCTCGTTATGCAAATCAGAGGTAATTTTTAATGTCCTCATATGTATTTATGATAAATCTATCAAATATCATGGTTTCAAACATTTTGTTCAATCAATAATGCATTTTGTGCTTTTAGTTTGATTAATAATGCATTTTGTGCTACTCATTTGATTAATAATGCATTTTATGACTTGCTTTTCTTTACAAAATAAATTATTTATGCGAGTTTTGGTTACCAGAAATTAATTTCTGACCTTTTACTAATTGTTTGAGTCCTGTATCACCCAGGCTGCTCAATATGCCTCGACTGTTAACTCTGCACCTCATGGCTTGAAGAAGTTGCACTCTCCATCCCAGTTCTAACACCATGTCAATCAGCTGTTCAGGATAAAACAGATGAACAGTTGTGGGTTCGATTCAAACAGCTTTATTATATACAAACACATCAGGATTGAGGCTTAGTAATTTAAACTTATAAAGTGACTAACTACCGCACTCATACATGTTAACACTCTGGCTGTTCTCTCAAAATGGCACTGCTGCCTGCACATGCTCTCTATTTATATGCACATGCCCTCACTTTGAAATGTTTCTTAAAGTTACAATACACACCCTGTTCTAGATTCCTCACCACAGTGACCTCCCTACCATTATCATACCCACATGCATTTCATACATTAATCATGATCACATTCTTGACTCAGTTGCATGGATATCATTACATAATTTCGGAAGTCTGCAGGCTACTCACTGAGACTCATCTGTGTATCTCCTTCTATCAAATTAAACTTATTGGAAACTTGTCCATCACCAGTGGAAGCTATACATGAAGGCTGCTTGTCCTGCTATTCAATTTAGCCTTTAAATTTAGGCAGTGTCATGGCCCCATACTAGAGCATAGCTTGCTCTCCGCACCTTAACAGAAGTCTTTTGCCCACTAAGCCACATTCTGAACATCACAAGAAGTATGGTTTGTTCCCACTTTTAAATTTCTGTCTTAGCTTTATAAGCTACCTGAAACAACCTCATTTCCCTAACATGGTTCCCTTTTTATCCTTTATATTATTCTCTCTCTGTTTACGTGTATATATATATATATATATATATATATATATATATATATATATATATATATATATATATGTGTGTGTGTGTGTGTGTGTGTGTGTGTAGGAAGAATGAACTAGCACTGATTACCCAATTGATCCAGTTAAGCTGTACTTACAGGGTTAAAAAAAAGGCTAAACATGTCTACAGCTAGTGGGGTTTGGCTTTATTGGTCTGAATGTATGCATAAAGATGTCAAAATAAAAGCCATGGGCATTCAGAAGCCATATAGCTAAAACACTGGTATGTCTTTAAGGGTCATTTACATATATCCCATGGGCCTCCCCTACAGGTGGTTTAAGATATTACACAGTAAAGACTCTAGCTTGGCTAGTCTTTATTCAAGTATGACATTGGAGTGTCCCAGCTCATTGTTCATGTAGCAACTTTAGGTCATGTGTCATTTATTGTTAGAAACTATAGTAGTATCCTGTCACATACTCTTTCAGACCATTATGGCCAAAACAATGAATTCAAACAAAATAGGAAGTTCCATCTGAAAATAGGGAGCCATCCCATCCCTTTTTGAAACATGTAACATTGTTCTAAACAGCAATAAACAAAAGTTTGATAAGTCTAAACATTTTCTCTGGCAAAAAGCAAAAAAATATATTAATTCAGCTTTAAATTGCAGCCTAAATCACCCCTCGCCAAACAAAGCCTGAAGACATCTGGTTATCTTAACTCTTCATCCATGCAGCTGATGAGGGATATAAGTTGATTATGTTGCCTCTGAAACTGTGCTCTCTTTGCCGCACCATAACTGTGGGAAAGTTCCAACAAACTTTGCACCCCATAAGAAATCAAAAAGCAGATCGTAATATTGACTTAACTGCCAGTAGCATCTATCCACCTCCTGCTGCATGCCTGACTTAAATGACACCCCTCACTTCCGTTCTATATATTTTTTACTTTACTGAATGGACATCACTTGTAAGGGATTCAGCACAAATCTCAGCTCTGGTCAAGTACGAGGCATTCTATATCCAGAAAAAATGGTTTGAAAGTCAGTTCTGTTTAACAGATGATCAGTCCAAAACCTTCCTCAAAGTTATTTCAAAGCACTGCTGTTATATAACTGCCCCACTACCTGTAACAAAATTTTGGATCCCAACCCCTTGTCTGCTGTTCAACCCTTTCAACATAAAGGCCCATCTAACTTTGTAAATCAATGCTAGCTCATTCTTCCTAACAATGAACTGCTGTCCTTTCCTTGTCTGAATTGTGAGGAAGAGATGTTTCCACAGCTTAATAGTTTAATGGCTCCAGCAGTTGGACCTTAAACAGTTGATTTATCCAGTCAATATCATAATATAAAAATACATGGGTATGGTAGCTTACGTGGCATAATATAATCATTCTGATCTGATTCTGTGTTCCATCTGATAGACCAGAAGCATTTGCCATCCTTTTAACATCCTACTGACTAACTAATGCTTTGTATACTCTACCAGACCAAGAGCCTGAAATAGACAACTCAACATATCCCTAAATGCTAAATATCTTAAACTATTGAGAGTTTCAGATGTCCCACTGGTGAATTACTTATGAAAGCACTAAATGCCCCTGCAAGGCTCTCTACTGCTGCATGATTTTATATACTAGGGGCATAGATCCCCACATCAGCTTTCCTTGTTGCACTGTCCACACTCCAATATTTTTCTAATATCCTTTACAGTAGGTTCGCCTCTGGAGCCAAGAAACAAAACCTGCATAGCTGTAAATGGGATAGACATTCGCCAATCTCATTAAACTTCAAATATCTAACGCTGGAAAAGGGCAACAGTATTGTCAGACTCTGTAATATCAATTGTCCCTAAAACCTCTGAAATATTTTCATCTCTAAAACTATTCTACTGCCAGAATATCTGAGCCGAACACTAGTTTTGCTTTTCTCATTTCCATGCCTCCCCCCAACTTGTTGTTTTTTCCAGATGGACATCAGTTTCAAATAGCACTGTCTCACTGAATTTTCTTGTCCCCCAGCCAATCTCCAGTGTAAAGGTCAAGGGCAAATAATCTACTTACCTATACCCTACCATCCCATACCTATGACCCTGACTGCAAGTCTGCCGGCTTTCTAAAACTATGATGGGAATGGACTCCTATTCCTAATTCAAAGTATGATTAAAATTCATGAAATTAGTATTGTTTTGGTCTTTGATATTAGTCAACAATGCTCTTCTCAACACCCAGAATATGCCCAGAATTACATTCTTTAGTAAATCATATGGAGTTACATGTATTGGTAGCATATCTAAGTACAACTGTAAATTATTTTTTATTATACCCATTGCTTCTACTACTCTTGGAACTGTCTGAGTATCTTTCTTCCACATTGTTCTCCTTTATGCCTGGAAATCCTGATATTTTATGGCTTTGTGCCTCTCTGTATGTAAGACTTTGTAACCATTAGGTGTATACATTTCAGTGAGGAATGCTACTTTTGTCTTTTTTTCATGGATTACTATATCTGATTTTCTTGCATCTATTTTTTGAACTGTTGGTAATGGGTGATCCCATATAATGTACAATTCTGGTTGGATTCATTAACAGCTACAGTAAGTGCAGCTATCATGTACATGGTAATACAGCATACTGTACACATGATTGCATGCTATTTCATATTCATCAAATGGCTGACATACCTCTCAGCTGTCCAGATTTTTGCAGAATGCCCAGATGTTGACTTATATTTTAGGTCTGCTCCTAATAAAATTTGTGGTTTTCTGGAAAATTAATGAGGATTAAAATCAATAAATAATGACATACATTTGAGTTTCAGATCTCATATCCTTCAGAAAATGCATATGAACACAAATCCTGCTATTCTAGCAACTTTCTAAGTTTATAAGAACGATAGTTAAAATTTGTCCCTATTTCTGAGCCTTGGTACCCCCATTATTATAGACTTTGTCCAGATTTCTTGTACTAAGAGGATGAGCGGTATGAATGGCTTTGCACATACTGTAGAGCCACAAAACAAAGCTACATGGCATAATATGCTAAAGAAAACATAATTACCTGAATTATATCCTAATTAAACAATCCAATATGGTGGAGCTATTCAGGGATCTATAAAGCAGTCATGTACACTCAATGTAGCCATTCATCTGCAATTCAAAACTCTTTGAAATACAACCATGATTACATTTAGGAAAAAAAAGCATGTTAGCAGTTGCTGTTGTCATTATAAATCTGTATGTGCAACAGGCTATAATTCAAGGGGTTACTGATACTGCTGTTGTTGCCAGATCACAGCCAAAAAGGAGAAGAAGGGTCTTTAGACCACTTTTGACTTATCATAAACTTCATGACACAGAAATTGTGGAATGATATCGGTTGGACAGGGAAACACTAGAAGAAATATCTAACCTCTGCTACCCTCACCTGAGCCCCCTGGGAAAATGTGGAGAACCCATCCCAGTGGAAACAAAGGTGCATGTAGCATTGCATATACTACCTACAGGTACTTTTCAGAGACCCACAGAGGAAATATTAGGGGTGCTAGAAGCCTCAGCTTCCAGAATATTGTATCCGTTTCTAAATGAAATTCTACAACATGGAAGAGAACATATCTGTTTCCCATGTACTGCACAGCAGAGAATAAGAACCATGCTGGAATTTTATGCAATAACCCACTTCCCTAAAGTTTTGGGGGTCAAGAGTTGCACACACATAGAAATAAAAGCCCTAATCTGTGATGAGGGATGGAGGAACAGCAACAGAAAAAGATACTACTCTGTAAATGTCAGGTTGTCTGTAATTCCCATGGGATCATATACAATATCTGTGTAGGTAACTCCAGCAGTCTTTAAGACTCACAGATATGGCACACCTGGGAGCAGTAAACAAGGCTTTCTAGGGATGACTTTCCACAAGGACATCTAGTGGGGGAATGCAGACTTTGCCCTGGAATTGTGCCTTATGACATCCATTAGAAACCCACATAACCTTACCGAGAAAGGATACAACAATGCTCAGTCTCAAACTAGGAATATTATGGAACATGTATTTGGCTTACACAAATCAAGGTTTCAGTGTTTAGAAATCTCAAAAGGTACCTTGCAGTACTACCCAGGCACCTCTGCTAAACTACTTGCACTGTGTTCCATATTGCATAATATCATTCTCAGGAGATGGCTTCAACAAGGACAACAAGGGCCAGGACCACAGTTCCCAGTACCACAGGTAGGGACAGTACCTCCAGCAGACACTTATGAAGAGTTTGAGGAAGAACCACCAGCCCACAGATGTTGCTGGCAGACTTAGGCATGCACAGTATACCATGGCTCTGGCTAACAGGCAAAGGACAGTGCAAACACTTACTATCTAAATGAAAAAAGTAAGAGCCTAAGCGCATACAAATATTAAAACCGATGCCTGCAAAACTGCACAACCTTTACTTAACCATGTAATGGCTGTATTCTGTTAGCATCAAACACAAGGAGATGTCTTGCATCTGCATCTGCATTATTACCAAAGTAAGTCTGGATACTGTACACAAAAAACAATACAGTTATATAAATGATTACTGTGTTATGCAAATTCTCATAAGTTCCTAAGGTGATACATGTCCCAGGTGTACAGTAACATCAGTAATACCTTATTAGTGATGTTTGCAATGTACAGCTATAGATTTTACCCAATAATGTGCATCAAGCATTTCAGCTAGCTGCTATATATAAACCAGTGAGCATGTCAAGGGTAGTATCATTTGTGCAAGTATAACAGTAAACAATACTTAAACATTTACTTTGACTGCATGAGGAAGAGCAGTAACAGAAATACAGTGAGGGTCAGCAATAACAGAAGCAGTCATTCACAACTGATTATGAACTATGAGTAAAAAAAATTATTCTGCATTATACTTACATTAAAGGAAGGTTCTGAGTAAGCAAGTGTTAAGCTATCTACTATGTGCATCAGACATGTATGCACCTGAGGTCATAATGAAATGTGCAAAGGGCAGGCAAAGTCATCATTACTTACAGAGGGAGGGGAAGGGGAACAGGAAGTCAAGCTTGGCAACAAAGAAGCAAGTGTGTGCAAGTAAAATAAAAATGTATTCCTTAAATATCCAATTTGCAGGCCAGTAACAAGATATGTTTAGCACTCAATGGTACTTCTTGGATGAGTAGAGTTTATGTGTTTTTCAAGTTTGTATTAGTTCATACAAGAATGCTTATCTAGATAGATGGCCAACTGAGAGCAGTGAATTTTGAGAGTTCCATAAACTAGTATAATAATATAGGGACATTTTATTATTTTCAAGTTTAAAACATCAGAGTTTATATATACATCTGCTGAGTGAGAGGTGGGAAGACCGGAAGAATGTGTTATCTCTTGTAGTGGCAGCTTGTTGGGAGGTTTTTTTGTTTTGTTTTTTTTTTTTTTTATCTGTTTGCTCTCTGTTCTTTTCCTGGCTGCTGCCTCACTGAAAGGGGGGGGGATGTAGGCTAGAAGTTGCAGTGAAGTGAATCTTTGCTTCAGGTGCATCACAAGCCTCTGGTATGCAGTACACAGACACACTAACAGAAGCAGATGCTCCCAGGTTGCTATGGTAATGAAGACAGAGTGACGATAATGCTTAATGGCTCTGAGGAGCCACCAAGATGATTCTTGACAATGAAGTTTTTGGTTTAAAAAAATATATATAATGAAGGGGCTGTTTAAACCACATATACCCATATGTAGGGTGCATATACCCACATATATATTGATGGTCTTCCAACACTACGTTTAGCTCATTAAGTTGATTCTTGATAAAAAAAAAAAATAATAATAATAAAAAGTGCAATTTTATATTCAAAATGTATTTTGGTCCAAACCCATTAAGGACATACATAACAGTGGAAGTCTGAGTTATTGTGAAAAACTAAGGGCACTTGGTCTCGTGCAGTACCCTTTGCAGTGGTCTCGGAGGTGAGCTTGCTCGGACGTGTTGGCATATGGGGATAGTTGATTCTAGGGGTGTTTGGGGTTGCTGGAAAGTGCTAGAGAGTCATCAGATTTCCTTCGTAGAAATATCTGTGGGATTGGAAGGTGTGTTGAGGGGTTCACTGGCAGAGTGGCCACTGCATGGAACAGGCTGGTAAAATGGAACAGGACAAATATTGGTTTGGATATTTTAAGAACAGCCTGGAAACACACCACATGAACTAGTGAATGGCATTCTGTCAAAACTGGATGGGCATCGTTGCCTGTACTTGAAGTTCTGATATGTGTGTATGTAAGGATGGAAATATACTTATAACAAATAAGAAACTAGAAGGGTCTCATAATTTAAAGTCTGTGGACTGTATAAACAGCCTTGGAAGGAGCTAATAATAAGAATAATCCATACAGCTTGTGGTCTCTCAAATAACTAAGCAACAGCCAAAAAAAAAAAAAAACACAATAGTTATGTAATGTATAATTTTAGTAAATCTAGACATAAAATATATAATCTCCATATAAGATGAAGCAGTCTGCTGAATTTAGATATTAAAGGCAGGATTTAATAACATGGGCTTCTGTATAAAAACACTACTGTCTTAACTTGTCATAAATGACATACACTACATTGAACATCAAGGGGAGGCATGATGATTTTCTCATATAAGTAAATGCGCATAACAAGTCATATAATTGCTTTAACTTGAATTGTGGTTTTGTAACCCATATTGATCATACATCATACTTAAGCTGTTACCAAGGTAACTAATGTTTTATACATGACATCAAACTGACAAAGTTGTTCAATGGAAACAATAGAAACCTGAACTAGGAATGTCACAGAATGTAACAATCACATTCTGAACAAATAATATTACATTGACAATAATGACTCAGTTTAACCTTTACTGATTATACAAAATAGAATGTTGCCATTTAAATCTAAACACTTTCAGTATATACCATAAAATGGCAATTTATGGATATGGAATGGGAACTTGCAATCATTAATCACAATAAGTGAAGTTGTTGTTTTAACTTATAACTTCACTCATTTTATATTAAGGAATGATAGATATGAAAATCCTTATATGTAGTAAATGGGGGAAGAGGGATGCACTGATAATTAAAATGTACTAACTTTCATCAATGTTCACATAAAACAAACTTGATGCTTTAAGTAAGTTAACAACAAACAAAGTGATAACTTAAATGCTGGCAAACAATGAAATATAACTTCTGGTATAGTCAGTAAAATACATTGTGTTACAAACAATAAGTATAAATATTATTACCATCTATTTATATTAAGTAATAAGTTTTGAAAGACTTCATCAATAAGGATGAATATGTTAAATAACTGTGTGCTATAATCTTTTAGTGAGGTTTTATAAATGATACATCCTACTTTACTAAAATTAAATTGCTTGTCATCTAGCTTTCATGAAAATATTAATTGCTTATACAATAACTAGACATTTATATTCTATTAGAATACTGTCTAATCTACAATAGTACTATATCTGTTCAAAATAATATAAATATTGCTTATTCCTATTACAAATATTCTCCACATGATAATTCAATTTATGCAGCTCAGATGTTCTGGATTGTCAAGGTATGAGTGATAATCTGATGGACTTAGGTTTATCCATCAGATTAGGAATTACCTTCATTCCATGGCTAGTGTGGATCTTAGTTTTGTTAATATTTATTTAATTTAAATTTGCTATTTTGCAAAAACATTTTTAGTATGCCTGACCAAAGCATTACTTTATTGGTAAACACTCAAAGTATAAAACTGATAATTTCCTTTAAAAGCTCAAACATATACTTTATATTTATCAGAGGAAAATGTTTAATAGTCACAATAAAACAAAACATACATAGTCTAAATAACCTAAGATGGATTTAACTTTATTATCTTTAAATGCCAATGGCTTAAGCAATCCTAGCAAGAGATCAAATCTACTGAAATATTTAAAACTGAACAAAGCACAAATTGTCTTCCTTCAAGAAACTCATTTCAAAACAAATGACAATTACAAATGGAATCCTAAAGAATATACGATATTGGCGCAATCCACTTATAAGACAAAGACAAAAGGAGTAACAATTTTATGGAAAACACATGTGATTAACCCATAAATCATTTATAAGTATGAAGATAAAGAAGGCCTTATGGCATTAGCAATAGTTAAATATAATAACAGAATATGGACCCTAGCCAGTTTATACTGGTTCCCAGGCATTGAAACAGGAACTGTTAAAAACACTTGGATTTCATTTTCAATAATTATAAAGGCAGCTTAAATATTAGGAGGAGATTTTAACTGTATATTTTATATTTCTGAAACTACAAGTAAAAGACCGCTGCATACATCTGCTGTATCAAAAGCTTTAAACAAGTGAGTAGAATCATTTCATCTTGTAGATACTTTCAAATTTAAAGAAGGTAAATCTTTGTTGTTTTCCCATCAAGATCACAGATTTGGTACCCAAATGAGAATAGATAAAATATTTGCTGCCCATGACTTACACTCTAAAATCATTAATTTCTCAATCACTTCCTGCCCCTTTTCAGACCACAATTTATTGATATTAAAACTTCAAAATGAGTACAAACCATTAAGCTTTAACTCCAGAATTCCAGCATATATAATTAAAATTAAAGAGCTCAAACCATGGTTATTATCTGAATTACAGTTCTTCTTAGATGTTAATTACATCACAGAGATGAATAAAATAATGATATGGGACTTATTAAAAGCTTACATATGTGGTAAAACCCTAACATGGTATACAAAAATCAGAGAATGGGATTCTGAATTATTAGATCTACAATCCAAACTTTTGTCAGTAAAGGCTGAAAGAAATCAAAATCATTTAAAGATGAAAATGAAAGTAGAAGTATTAAACAATAAATACAATGAAATTCTAACACATAAAACTAGTTTAGCTTTAGAAAAACTAAAAAAAAAATGAATACCTTGGCCACTTCTTCCAAATATCTTCATAATTTATCCATAAGAATTAAAATACAATCAAATGCTAATAACATTAAAAGTATCTTCCATGAATAAAACGGGAAAAATGTCTCGGATATAGGTGACATTCTTGATGACTATGGAAATCACTATATGGAACTTTTCCAAAAAAAATATATACATATCGATCAATTAAATCTAGATGAAAAATGTTTTAATATAAAAAAAAAACAGAAAATTAAAACTAGATCTGCAAGCACCCATATCCTACAAAGAAATTACAGATACAATAAATGAGGTTAAAAATAATAAAGCTCCAGGTACAGATGGCATAATTATGGAAATGTATAAACTTTTTCCTTTAAAGATACTATCCCTCTTCCATAAAACTCTATTAGAAATTCAGTCATAAGCTTTAATACTATCCTCTTTGATATATTTCTTAATCATACCAGTCCTAAAGGAAAACAAATCCCCATACCTCTGCACCTCATATAGACCTATATCATTATTACATAATGACTATAAGATATTTATGACAATGTTAACTAACAGAATGAAAATACCACTAGCCAAAAGAATAAATAACGATCAAACTGGATGTATATATCATAGACACACACACATGACAATATTAAAATGATAATTTCTCTTATAGATTATGTTAATAAAGAAAATAAAGAAACACTCATAATTGGCTTAGATATAGAGAAATCCTTTGATTCCCTAAATTGGGACTATTTATTCAAAATCCTAATACTGTTTGAATTTTCTGCATCCTTTGTTCATCTCCTAAAGAATATATATATATATATATATATATATATATATATATATATATATATATATATATATATATATATATATATATACACACACACACACACACACAAATAATTTGGCGCATGTCAAGTTAGGTCATTTTACCACTGAATCTATAGATATAACAAAAAGCACTAAATAAGGATGTCCCATGTCACCAATTATGTTTTCTCTGGCTATTGATATATTGGAAGATCCAATTTGTAACAATATAAAAATCAAACGAATAGATTTTTATGAATAATACAATTCTAAAGTAATGTGATTTGCTGATTACATATTACTAACATTATCTAATACAAAAGAGACATTAGAAGAATTAGATATATTAATTGACAAATTTCACATGACTTCAGGACTCCATTTCAATAAATCAAAATCTAAATTTTTATTTTTAAATAAAAAAAGAACTGCAGATTAAGGGCTTCACATCATAGGGAAACAATAATCTATCTTAAAATATCTAGGAACTGAGTTATGCAAGGATAATAATAAATTATTCTGAAAAAGCTACAATAATATCATCAATGCAATTAAAATCTCTGTGGAAAAATGGAACAAAATAATATTAACATTTGAAGATAGACTACAGTTAATAAAACTGGTTTTACTGCCCACAATCCTATATATAGCCTTGGCAATACATCTGTTACCAGAAATAAATATACTTAAAGAAATAAATTCATGCCTAATAAAATTTGTATGATTTCCCAAAAGAAACAGAATAACTTTAATACATCATATCAGCCCATGGAAACAGGGAGGATTAAACTTTCCTGATATAGAAACATATATAAAAGCATCAATATTTAAAACAATCTCAGGTTGATAAGTCCAAATTACATTGCAAATTGGAAAAAATTACTAACTGTAATATGAATAAATGTATTTGATTTACAAAAAAAATTCAAATAACAGATAAAAATAATTTGCCATGGCACATATTATGTATTAGTATGCGATATAACATAACTAAACCCACTAAAACTCGTATGATTAATTATTACATTGACTCATTTAGGAAAATGATTAATGCAAATATAGATTCAAAAATCTGGTTTGATCTTTTAACACCATTTATAGTCACAAAGAATTTTCCACATAAAATATATAGATAAATTATTAATTCCTGGGAACAGAAAGGATTTGTTTGTTGGCTCCAATGTATCAAAGAACTAAACGTTTTAGATATGCAAGAAATAAAGCCAACATACAAAACTCCACAACAGGTCTGGCTAACTTTACAGAATATTCTGTCATATTTGCAAGATTTATGTAGAATTATTAACAATTCTTCATTTAAAGAAATACCTAAATTTACGAAATACGTATATAAAATCATATATAATGACTTTGACATTGGAAACAGTATTTCAAAATTTTACAAAATATTTATAAACTATAAAACAACACCCAGAACCTCATATTGGAAATATATAGCAAAAGGACACTCAATACAGTTAACTGAAGATATTAAAACAGATATCTTATTATCGATAAAATATACATCCTTTGCACAATACCGGACATTTTTTTAACTGGAAATGCTTACACAGAGCATTCTTAACCCCAGACAGAATCTTCCATAAAAGGAATATGTTGGAGATGTGAGCAAGTACACAATGCAGACTGGAACCACATTTTCTTTGATTGTGTTAAGATTAAGCTATTTTGAAATGGTATTAATAACTTTCTACAAGCTTTATTTAATGAATCATTTTATTTAACTAAAGTTCTTGTATTGTTAAATGTGAACGAAGGTCCTCATTTGAATAGGTCAAACATGTATCTAGTATGGACTATACTTGCAATTTCAAGGACGTGTATAACAAGAAGATGGAATACGAACACAATATCAAGTTTGGAAGACTTCTACAGCCTACTGAAGACCACAGCATTATTCTCCTTTTTCTTTTGGCTGTTCCCATTAGGGGATGCCACAGCGGATCATCTGTTTCCATTTCTTCCTGTCCTCTGCATCTTGCTCTGTCACATCAGCCACCTGCATGTCCTCTCTCACCACATCCATAAACCTTATCTTAGTCCTTCCTCTTTTCCTCTTACCTGACAGATTCATCCTTAGCATCCTTTACCCAATATACCCAGCATCCCTCCTCAGCATATGTCCAAACCAACTCAATCTCGCCTCTCTGGCTTTGTCTCTAAACTGTCCAACCTGGGCTAACCCTCTAATATACTTATTCTTAATCCTGTCTACCCTCGTCACACCCAGTGCAAATCTTAACATCTTTAACTCTGCCACATCCAGCTCTGACTCCTGCCTTTTTGTCAATGCCATTGTCTCCAACCCATATAACATAAATGGTCTCACTAAGCTCTTGTAAGCCTTCCCTTTCATTCTTACTGGTACTCGTCTGTCACAAATCACTCCTGGCACTCTTCTCCACCCACTCCACCCTGCCTGTGCTCTCTTCTTCACCTCTCTTCCACACTCGCTATTACTCTGAACTGTTGATCCTAAGTATTTAAACTCATCCACCTTCGCCAACTCTACTCCCTGCATCCTTACTATTCCTCTATCCTCCCTCTCATTCACACACATATATTCATAGTTCTGCTGACCTTCATTCCTCTCTTCTCTAGAGCATATCTCCACTTCTCCAGGGTCTCCTCAACCTGTTCCCTACTCTCACTACATATCACAATGTCATCTCCAAATATCATACTCCACAGGGACTCCTATCTTATCTCGTCTGTCAACCTGTCCATCACCACTGCAAATAAGAAAGGGCTCAGAGCTGATCCTTGATGTAATCACACCTCCACCTTAAATGCATCTGTCACTCCCACTGCAGATCTCAATGCTGTCACACTACCCTGGTACATATCCTGTACCACTCTTATATACTTCTCTGCCACTCCCGACTTCCTCATACAGTACCACAACTCCTCTATAGGCACCCTGTCATATGCTTTCTCTAAGTCCACAAAGACACAATGCAACTCCTTCTGGCCTTCTCTGTACTGCTCCATCAACACCCTCAGAGCAAACATCGCATCTGTAGTGCTGTTTTCTGGCATGAAACCATACTGCTGATCATTAATCATTACCTCCCTTCTTAACCTAACTTCTACTACTCTTTCGCATAATTTCATGCTGTGACTGATCAATTTTACCACTCTGTAGTTACTACAGCTTTGCACATCACCCTTATTCTTAAAAATTGGTACCAAAACACTTTTTCTCCATTCCTCAGGCATCCTCTCACTTTCCAAGATGTCATTAAACAACCTGGTTAAAAAATCTACTGCCATTTCTCCTAAACACCTCCAAGCTTCCACAGAAATGTCATCGGGACCAACAGCCTTTCCATTCATCATCATCTTCATAGCTATCCTTACTTCCTCCTTGCTAATCCGTTGTACTTCCTGATTCACTATCCCCACATCATCCAACCTTCTCTCTCTCTCATTCTCTTCATTCATTAACTCCTCAAAGTACTCTTTCCATCTGTTAAACACACTCTCCTCACTTGTGAATACATTTCCCTCATTATCCTTTATCACTCTTACCTGCTGCACATCTTTCCTAGCTCGGTCCCTCTGTCTAGCCAATTGGTACAGGTCCTTTTCTCCCTCCTTAGTGTCCATCCTTTCATACAACTATCCGTATGCCTTATCCTTAGCTTTTGCCACCTCTCTCTTTGTCATGCACCTCATCTCCTTATACTCCTGTCTACATTCTTCATCTCTCTGACAATCCCACTTCTTCTTTGTCAACTTCTTTCTCTGTATACTCTCCTGTACTTTCTCATTCCACCACCAGGTCTCCTTGTCCTCCTTCCTCTATCCAGATCTTACACCAAGCACCTTTCTAGCAGTCTCCTTTACTAGCTCTGCTGTAGTTACCCAGCTGTTCGGTAACTCTTCACTGCCACCCAGTGCCTGTCTTAACTCTTCTCTGAACTCCACCTCACAATTACCCTTTTTCAATTTCCACCATTTGGAAATTAAAATTAAAGAACTAAGAATTTATCCAAAGCCATTTATCAACAACCCTTGTGGGAAAGTCTTATCATTGATTGACACTATACAATAATTGATCAGACACTCTGATAATAGATTGGACATACTTATAAAGTAACTGTATACATTAAGATCTGTTATAGTGTCAGGCTAATGTAAATAGTGTACATAGTTATTTAAGATGTTATGCATAAATACTATGGAATTCATTCAAATGTATTTGAAAAATAAAAAAAAATGTTGAGAAAAAAAGAATGTTTATCTAGGTCACTTTAGTTTCAATCACTGCTCTGTTATCTGTTCAGAGATTTTCTGTTCTTTAACCCTGCAGGAATAGATGCTGATTTGATGTATCATACTTTAACAAGGATCATGTTACTATTAAAAGATCTAGATTCTGTTGTAGAAGCCATGTATTGCACATTATGTACTTTGTTGCAGATATTTTTAGCTTTAAGTCATCTTGTTTCAAGTCTAGAAGGGTAATTTACTGATATATGTAAAGGCTATGCTGGGAAGTGTGCAGTTGCTTGGACTTTGACTATTCTCCATTTTCCCTGCCTGAAAAAAGAAGCCATTTATATACAAAATCGTTAACTTTCAAAGGAAATGTGACTTACCATAAAGAAATGTCTAGCAATCCTCTCTCACATAGCACTAGAACAAATGCATACAGAAGTTAATGAATGAAGGTGAAGCTTACTAACAGGGTAATAGGACACCTTTGTTCGAAGAGGTGCAGGGTAAAAAGGTTGGTATAATAAAGGATAGCTGAAAGGATAAAGGCATTTTTACAGGTAGAAATACATCAGAAAAAGATGTGTGAGGATGCTAACACAAAATTAGTGAAAATATGGGCAGGTAGTAACACTGATTAATGTCATGCAGAAGGCAGATAAAGAAATTGACTGGATTCAGGAGCTAAGAAATGATAATAGTAACACAAAGGGGAACAGAAAGTTTAGGGAATGTTCAAATACTACCACTAAAGAAACACTAGTAGGGAAAGGGGTGAAAGTACCACCAAGACAATATGGACTAGTATGTGTTCAGAGTAGTTTATGGTGTGCAATATCTGAGGTAGATTAAATAAGAAAGCAGATTAAAAATATTGCTTCACTACTGGGTCTGTTTGAATTGAAACAGTTAATTGAGCAGAGATTAATTTTATATAATAATACTGTCAACCATGAGACAACCACATGTATGAATAAATCCTAAACTATAGGACATATAACAGATGAAGAGGTGGGTGGCTTGACATGATAGTAGATGTGCTAGTTACCAGTGAGAACTTATAGACTTAGCTGATTAGGTCAATATGCATACAAAAAATTAATTTGAATGGAAATTAGTTTTTTTACTTTAGGAGACAAAATGTAGTTTTCAATGTCTAGACCAAAGTTTTATTGCCAGTTGTCTTTGGAAAAAGTAGCAGTCATTTAAAACATTGCTATATATTTGAGATGTTCATTTAGTAAGCATTGTTATTTTGCTGAGGGTTAAACTGGTTTAAATCTGGCAACCAGAAAGGAACTCATGCTAAATCACTTAATGTGAAGAATTATCTGTAACTAGATACTGAATTTTATAGTTGCTTTGATGAAGAAGGAATGAGAATGTCAATAAATAATGCTCATTTCCTAAGACAGCATGTATAACTATTCTTTTAACTGGATTTGTTGATGATGCAAGTATTTACTTCCAGTCTTATAATTCAGTCATTTTTAAAATTCGAAATGCTTGTGAGGTATATTTGAACTGTTTAACTAGAAATTGAATCTTAATAAATCATAAATGTGTCCATTTTTAGATGATTACACAATTCTGAATCCCTTAGGCTTATAAAATATAAGGCCTAAACTGAAGTATTTAGGCAACTGTTAGTCTCAAACTAACACAGATTACCATGCTGTTAACTTAATAAGATGTATGTGGCATACCAATATTTACAAATTTACTTAACATTCAAAATTTCATTTATCAAGATAAATATTTTATCTCATCTTACCGCATCTTGCCTGTAATAAAATGTCTGTTCCAAAAAATTTACAGTGCTTTAATTTGTTTTTGTTATTACTTAGAAGCTATACAAAATATATAAAAAGTCATATAGTAATATACATAACAATTAAGCCTGGATATCATTTTGATTTACCATTTGATCAAAGATTTTTTTTATAATATCTTAGCAGTAATCTTTTGCTTTGCCTTTTAAAAAATATGACAAATTAACATTAAGTATGTCAAATCTTTACTGAGTTAATTATTTATTTTCAAAATATGATTGAATTACAATAGTTGGAAAAAAGTCTTACCATTTCTTTAGTCCATTGGCAACAATCCAAATCTATGTATTAATGAAAATGTGATAGAAATACGCTAATACTCTAGCTGATATGCTAGTTATTGATTATTGGAATAGAGGTTTTCTTTTCTGCTAAAGAAATTGTGGCACCTACAGCCCACCTACTGGCTGTATAGCTATAATTAACTTTATATGGACTCTTCTCTAGAAAAAACTCTTCTGTTTCTCTTGAGAACAATCCATATAAAGTTAACTATAGCTATAAGTATGGATTAAAAAGGATTTGGTTATGGCAGCTAAGGATATGTGGGAAGAGCCTAAACAAAAGATAATACAAAAATTGACATGTTTGAATGTCTGGCTTATTAATATGGATAGCAAGATACAAGCACTGAAAATGTTTTTAGTTCCTTTACACAGGTCAGACATAAAGTATTTTTATCAACCAGAGGAAAAGTTGTGGAATGCAACTAATAAAGAGTTTATGATTTTATCTGGGAGGGGATGATGGCAAGAGACAAGTTGGGTAAGCTGATCCTTCCAATAGAACAAGGTGGTTTGGGATTACCTGATTTGAATGGGGTATTTCAGAGCTACACAGTTAAGGCTCCTGTACATAGCATAAGCTGAAAACTATAATTCAAAGGGGAAAGGGAGGATGATGAAGCAGAAGGGAAGCTCAAGAAACAAGGATAGATTGGGATTTTAGATGCAGATTGAGGAAAATATCAACAACCATACATAATATTAAATTCAATAACCATATAGAATATTATATTCATAAAGCAAAAGTAGTATTCTAAGAACTAAGCCAATACGGGAATGGAGAAAGGAAATTCTGCCAATAGGGGTGACTGCAATTAGGGATACAGACAATAGGAAAGAGAGGGTTGCAATTTTTAATTAGAAAGGGAAAAGTAATAGAATGGGAAGAGGCCAAAAATTTATTTGGACTACATGCTAGAGATTGCCTTCCCTATCAAGGAATGATATCAGAGTGTAGGCAAAGAGAAAGAAATATGGGGAATCCTAAGTGAAAGACCAGCAGTGGTAGAGTGTTTAGTAGAATCTAGAGCAGAAGCTGCTGTTAAAAAAGAGATAATTATTAGGGCATATAAAATATTGAATGATAAGTGTAAGAATCAAACAGAGGACATTAGAAAGGATTAAGAAGAGAGATTATATAAGCAATTTACAAAGAAACAATGCGGAATATATGCATTACTCCAATATATGCGACAAAGTGAAGAAGATTTAAGATCTTTGCTTGGAAGTGTTTGCAGAGGTATTTTTCTCCCTAAAGTAGACTGCAAAGAATTTTTCCTCAGTTAGATTGCAAATGTTGGAGCTGTGGTGAGGAAGGTAGAGGTAATTGGAAACATATTTTTGGGAATAAAATGAGTTGGCAGACTTTGAAAATTCTGTGCAGACTACTGTATCAGAAATACTGCATGAGTAAATTGCTGTAACTAAAAAAATATATATTTTTTTGGATAGGATACAGAATTAGAATTACCTAGCCATAGTAAGGCATTGATGAGTCTAATTGTGGCATCTGCTAAAAAAAGCAGTTACTAGAAAATGGAAATCAAAGTCTAAACTAACTCTGCTTAAAGCAGTGAATATAGTAACAGAGATAAAACAACTGGAAATGGGATTGTTAGAAAGCAGTAGGAACAAGTTATATAGAAAAAATGAAAATTGTGGGAACAATACATGCAAATAATGTTTTGGAGGAAATGAGATTTAAAAGAAGGCAGGATTTGAATGAGCTATGTAAAGTTTGACTGACAATGACTGGATAGATTATAAGTGATGTATAATGTTTGCAACTAAAAAATATGTCAGTCTGACTTGTTTTTATTTATTCCCAGCCAAGCTATAAAGCAAGTCTCAAAGCATAGGCAGAAACAAAAAAAAAAAACACCAAATGAGAAAAGCAACACTGAGGATGTATTGTATAAAAACAGTTGAGTGCTTTCAGCTGTTAAAGCCTTCATCAGAACATATTATATCTGAAAATCTTCCATTTAAATATAATACATACAAATCACATGGCGTATCAAAAAACTTGAATATTGCTTCCAATTAGGATGTGAGTGCCTATACTTTTGGTCTGTAAGGAGGTTGGACTACATTTTTATGCACTTTGGGCACGCCAAACAACTTACCTATTCTAGGTCTCAGGGTAAGAAAATGTTGTACATGTCTGAAATAATGCCTTCAACAAGGTTAGTGTAAAGCCATGAATCAATGAGTCTGTACGCCTTGTTAACATCATATTTACCAACTTTAGAATAAAAAATTAACATCTTCCAACAACGTGAGCATCCCCCTTACATAATCACAGTGATTGACATTAACTGTTGCTCCTCCCTTATTTACTTTCATTATCCTAATGTCTTTGCTACTGCTCAATCATTTTAAAATCTGTTTCTCAGCAGTAGACAAATAAAAAATATTGTTGCTGCTCTTGTTTTTAAGAATATTTGTAATGTCGCTTTTGCATTTCTCCTGAAAAAACTTAAAGACGGGGTGCAACAGTGGACCAAACACACCTGGAATCGCAAAGTCACCTTTGGTTTTGTAATAATCATCTCTAAACACCTTCAAATTTAATTTCCTAATGTACCCTTTGAAGTCCAAAATGGTCTGTACCAACTCAGACCTTGCTGCTGGTATAAAACAAAAGCCCTTTTGCAGTACTTTTAAATCTGTAACATCCAAAGACTTACTAGATAGATTGAATATTTTGTGCTGTTTAGACATTACCTTCTCAAAGTCCATTGTTCCTTCACATGAGCATGTGGAAAAAGGGAAACAGATGGGTGAACTGAAGAAATCCAAGTATAATCCACCTGCCCTGTGTAGAAAGAATCCACATGATTGATCAGAGCATCTCTCTGTTTCTCTAAACACCAGCTGTTGCCGCCATTACTTTTGAGCCATTCATTCTTCTGTTTAACTCTTTTTGATTTTCTAGGTGGATGTTTGGCCATGGAAGGAGCAACAAACTTGAGTGCTTGCTTGTTGCTTTCAGTTAAGGAGTTCCTCTGCTTGCTTTGGTCATATTTATGTGGACTGCTTAACATTTCTGATCTTAAGGTGCCATCTTTCATTTTTCCATATTCTCTTCTGTCTCTCAGTTTTCTTCATTTTTTTCTTTTTTAATTCAAGCATCACATTTGTGGATCTTATCTTTGATGACTGACAGTCACTCATTAATTTGTGCAATAGAGGTAGCCAAACTCAAGTTGCCCAAAAGACCTTGAATCTATTTTTCAAGTTTGGTGCTTTCATCCATGTGGTGCTGCCTTAAAAGTTTGACTAAAGATAAACTGGCAGCTTCACAAATACTGTCCCATTCATTTAAAAATGACTGACTGTACACACCATTAGGTTTTGGGGGGGATTTTCAGTCCTCTGGGCACTCTTCTGATTTTAATACAAAAATTGAAGAAGGCAATATCACATTTAATGTTTTTGCTTTGATCAGGGAAGCTTCTAAATCTCTAAACAGACATTCTTTCTTTAGAATGACTGCTGGAATACCTGTAGTAAAAAGGAAAAATTTGCAATGCTTTCTGTGTCCAAAACCAGCATCTGTAAAAAACATTGAATGATGCGGGCCCACTTATCACCTCTAAACCTGGGTCTAACGGATGTCCTTCCACTACACTTGAAACTAGTGTGGACTCAAAAGGATGCAAATTCTAAGTCTGAGTAAGGAATCCTCATTGCTTTTCTCTGCTTGGGACTCCATATAAAAAAAATGAATAAACAGCCAACAGAATGGTAAAGCAAGTCCCATAAAGTAGGTGTAAGCAAACAAAACAAACTAAAACAAACTACTAAATGAGAAAAGTAACACTAAGGATTTATTGAATAAAAACAGTTGAGTACTTTCAGATGTTAAAGCCTTCATCAGAACATGCTAAATCTGAAAATCTTCCATCTAAATGTCATATGTACAAATCACATTACCTCAATTAAAAAATACAATTAATTAATTAGTTAAAATGAAACCATGTCCTACCAAAAAAAGAAAAAAGACAAAAAGACATATACAAATGTTGTAAACATAGAAATAAGTGCTAAAATCACACCAACAAAATTGTTTGCATGTATTTCTATGCTGATTCCTAGTAAGTAGTACTTTATAATTCACATTTTTGTCAAGCCATGGTATACTATACATATATACTATATGATATACTACAATATTTTTATCTTTGTTGTTTTTTTGGTAGGATATAGTTTCATTTTAACTAATCAATATTTGCATTTTTAATTGAGGTCATGTGATTTGTACGTATTATATTTAAATGGAAGATTTTCATAATTAATATGTTCTGATGAAGGCTCTAACAGCTGAAAATGCTCAACTGTTTCTATAAAATAAATCCACAGTGGTGCTTTTTTGATATGGTAGTTTGTTTTAGTTTGTTTTTATTTATAAAAGTAAATGATTATCTATGTCACAAGTGATAATTTAATAAAAATGCTTTTTGTTTAAAAAAGATAAAGGGCAGGATTCAGGAAGGCTTGCACGGAGTGTATGAGTAGAGTAAGAGTAGAGCAAGGCAAGATGTCTGCTGAGCTATTCAGCAATATCCGATAGGGGTGTGCAAGAGAGCTCCTAAAACGACTCTTACACGGACAGGGTTAGTTTATGCAAATTACCTCATTTGCTGCTAAAAGCTATGCAAATGAGGTAAATTTGCGATCCAGGAAACACTAACCTGTCCGAGTAAGAGTAGTGTTATTTGCAGAAATGTACTCGGTTGGCAACTGAGTACCGTTCTGCAAATACCAAAACGGAGCCATGACAGCTCCAAATAAAGAATGCATTCAGTTGAGGAAGCATGCCAATGGCCAAATATAAGGTCATTGGCATTTAAACATGTTGCAAATTAATAAAATCAAATATTTTTTTTCCACGATCTCCGATGTTTAAGCATAGTGCAGCGCCGCGCAAATGTGTGGTGCTTTAAAAACCAGAAAATAATACAAAAACAGGCAAAAATAGGCATTTCAATAAAAAATGTAATCTGCCATGCAGGTGAATGGCAGGCTGAAGACAACATGGCCACTGAGTAGGGGTTGCTATGGGGAAAGCCAAATTCCAGAAATGTAACCAACATTAGTAGGCAATCCTATGCAAATGAGGGTAAGGATAGTGAATCCCAATTTTACATGGCATATGAGCCAAGTCTGTGGAGTGTAAGAGTAGGATAAGGGTAGTATCAGAGTAGAAGATAGGTGACATCATGAGGGGGGTATGTATGAAAGACTGTAAGCTCATTGGAGCAGACTGGCATGCATTCGCTGTCAGTCTTTCATCATTGGAAGAGGCATGTCAACAGGTATCCTAGCTAAAGCTAAGAAATTGAAGGTGTACACTATGGATAACACTAAAGTTTCTTGTACAAATGCCTACAACATGTTTGTGCACCTGTGCACGCCTGTAAACCCGAGTAAGACTTTGTGCACACGTGTGCACGCGTGTGTGCCTGTCTGCGCACGGTTAAGCTGGAGTAAGCAAGTGTTAGGATGTGGAAACACATGTAAGCCCGTATAAGCATGTGTGCACGTGTGTGAGCTGGTGTGCGCATGTTGGCGCTCATGTGCGCTTGTTTGCACGGTGCTGCCCCCTGTGGTAACAGAAAGGAAAAAGGAAGGAAAACAAATAGTAGGAAGTTAATTAAGGAGAACTAGCAGAGCTAGCAGGTGAAAACAATCAGAATCAGGCAATTACACAGGCAGTACAGTAGCCCAGCCCAGCCCAGCACTTATAACTCTGCAAACAACATTCCACCATGTTTTTCTCAGAGACACTGCAACACTGCAGTATACTAAGAGAAGTGAAAACTTAAAAAGCTCTACTGAGACAAAAAAAAGTTAGGCGCTGCCATTGCTATTATAAGGCGACATATGCAACATACTGAGGGTGGTGACAATGCAAATGCTGCTGAGAAACCCACAGTGAGGAGACAGAGAAGAGTGTACAGGCCCAGGATAACCTACCACGGGCTACATGAGCTGGAGATAGTGGAGCGCTATAGAGTGGACAGAAACCTCATGCAGCAAATTGTTGAGCTGTGCAGGCCATGCCTCACACACAGAACCAACAGAGGGGAACCCATCCCAGTGGAAACCAAGGTATGTGTTGGCCTAAGAATACTAGCAACAGGTACCTTCCAGAGACCAACTGGTGATATGATGGGGATTTCACAGGCATCAGCATCCCGGGTACTGCACCAGTTCCTGAATGCCATGTCAGAACATGTCAGTGATCATGTATATTTCCCCAAATCCCGTGAGGTATTGGCCAGCAATATGCTTCTTTTCCAGCAAATAGCGGAATACCCTGAGGTAGTGGGTGCAATAGACTGCACACACATATGCATCAAAGTACCAGCTGGTGATCAGGGTAGGGCCTACTACAACCGCAAGGGCTTCCCATCCATCAACTGCCAGGTCGTGTGTGATGTCCAAGGCATAATACTGAATGTGTGTGCTGGCTGCCCTGGAAGCTACCACGATTCCCATATCTGACATCTGACGCAGCTGCACCAGACATTTGCCAATGGGGGCATCCCTCATGGTCACCTAGTGGGGGATGCTGGATACGCACTGGAGCCGTAGCTGATGACACCCATCAGAAATGCACACACACCTGAACAGGAACGCCATAATGAGGCACACGCACAAACACGAAATGTAATCGAGCTTGTGTTTGGGCTGCTCAAGTCACGGTTCCGGTGCCTGGACACATCTGGTGGAGCCTTGCAATACTCACCAACTACATGTACCCAAATTGTCATGGTATGTGCTATGCTACATAACATGATCCTGAGAAAACAGCTGCAGCAGGAGCAGCATAGGCCTGGGCCAAACAGCCCCCCACCATTGCCAAGGCCATCACAGGCAGAGCGTGACTCAGAGGAGGAATGACCTGAGCCTGCCCCAGTAGGCAGAAGGAGGCATGCCCAGTATGCCTTGGCCTTGGCAAAGAGGCAACGCATAGCACATACACTGGCTCAGTAGGAACCCCAGAAATGATACCTCTCTCTGACTAGCACATATAGTAAAAGGGATGCCTAACTTGACACCACCTGTCTTCAAACATGTATAGGGAGTGTACTATGTGCATCCGACATAGGCAGCCCTGCAGCACCACCTGAGGCATGATTGCCATGTTTTAAGCAATATAAAGCAGTGCTAAACAGCCTTTACCACTATTTAGTATATGTAAACAAAATTGCACGCACTAACTAGCACAACTGGGCACTGTTGAGCAATATTGGGCAACGTTCAGCAGTGTTGGTTAACGTTGAGCAATGTTGGGCAAGTCCGGCCAAAGTTGGGCATAGTTGAGCTAAACAAGGTAAACATGCTCATATTTGCTCTACTGGTCTTAAGCAGTCTAGTCTGCCCAGTATGAAAATAAAAAGCAGTGATAGTCCTCAAACCCAGGATACTGTGCACTATAGTCACAGTACTGAACCACTAAACCATGATAGTTTTCACTGGTCAGACTGTATGAAGAAATGTTGATAAGTCTATGCAAAGTGTCTCATGGAAACCCTGCAGGCACGGCATAATCCTTGTAGATTTATGACACAAAGGTGAGCCCTGCAGTAAAAATACAACTTGATTTTCAATGCACATATAGTATAAATGTAAATATTGGGTGTGCTCACACACGTCAACAAATGTAGTGGACTTCAGACAGCAACATACTGAAAGGTCACACTGGGCATGCTCACACACTTAGGCTATGTCTGAGTACAGCAGTGGGCCACACATATCTGGCAGTTGCATGTCTTAACCCAGGAACCTCTCACTATTCACCAATCCTGCCCTGTGCACACAGTTGTATGAAAACAGACACATATATAACATATTGGAACCCTGTCATAATCAAATATGTACTACAGATACTTAGGTTGCTCACAGAAAGTGGAAAAGCATAGAAGATAAAAAAACCTGCAATCAGTATCATCAATAAACAATGTGCACTCCAAACATTATCCAATCCAGGTTATGGAAAAAGAATCTGGGAAGGAGTCCATACAGAACCATGACGCTTCCTTCAGCTATGTCATAAATAGCAATGTACTCTCATATATGTCCTGAGTCAGGGCCAACTATAAATGACTGACAATGCCAACATCCTTTCAGACAGGCCCATACATACATACCCACCTCCCACTGACAAAAGGCCCTATCATCATACTAGGAGATATCACATGTAGAATGGGTAAACAGCTCCTTCCAAAGCTGAAAACACAGCATCAATGGGATTACATTGTTTCCCCATATGTGTCATAAGTGAACTGCAGAACAAACAGACCCTGCACCTGAACAGTCTGTTGAGCCTCACCCTCTCTACAGGATATGAAACTGTTGAATGAGTTACAGCAACATCTGGCACACTCCACAAGTGTTGGTGCACAACAGACCATGGGAACTATAGTGTTATAAGCCTATGAAGTCAGATCTGCAAGGCCATGGAGTCCATCATGAGTGAAGTCATAAACAAAGCTATTGGATGCCTATTATCACACAACCCTACCAACCTTGGTTTGGTCATGGGCAGATCATGGTTCCCAAACCTGCTAGACTGTTTACAAGGCAGTCACCCAGGACATACATCAATGAAATGAGCTACACACGTCCCACATAGACCTTGAATAGCCCTTTTCCAACATTCTAGACACATGTCATATCCACAAAATCAACATCCTCTGCATAAATATGTATTGTCATCTGACGGATTGCCAACTGGACCACAGATAGATTACACAAGGCAAGAATTGTGAAGTCTTGTTCAAGCTGGTAACACCTGCTGTCCCCCATGGCTCAGTCCTGGGATTGCATAAAACAAAGTGCACACACATTACCATGTCTAGTCTGATGATGTCAGCATCCTACAAATATAGCAGTGGAAATGAAACTCTCCCCAGTAAAGCATATAGCTCGTCGTGTTAATGCGTACTTTACTAGTATCATAACATAGCTAGGTAGGGGTTTGAATCCTGCAATTGCTGAGTGTGTGTTTGTGGGGGGGGGTATATGTTGGTGTGTGATTTCCTTTGAGAGGTGCGCCCTTTTTGGGGACTAGGAAAATACCTGAAAAGTGGTATATTCATCTTTGGCAGGTCTGATGATGTCAGCATCCTACAAATATAGCAGTGGAAATGAAACCCCCCAGTAAAGCATATAGCACATCATGTTAATGCGAAATTCACTAGTATCATAACGTAGGTAGGGGTTTGAATCCTGCAATTGCTGAGTTTGTGTGTGTATGTGGGGGGGGGGTTGTATGTTTGTGTATGATTTCTTTTGAGAGGAGTGCCCTTTTTCGAGACTAGGAAAATACCTTAAAAGTGATATATTCATCTTTGGGAAGTCTGATGATGTCAGCATCCTACAAATATAGCATTGGAAATGAAAACACCTAATCAAGCATATAGCGCGCTGTGTTAATGTGTACTTCACTAATATCATAACATAGATAGGTAGGGGTTTGAATCCTGCAATTGCTGTGTGTGTGTGACACTGTTGGTCAATGTGTCGAGGGTTTTGCTTTTACTACTGTATGCCATATCAGTATAACAACATTATGTGCATTGCACACTCCAGGTATCTGTGTGGCAAATACATATATGTACATGTGACCTCAAGTAGTTCATAGGTGTGAAGCCTGCTTTCTACATGAATACATCTGTTACCATTGCCAGAATTTGATGCTGCTTCTCAGACCTTAGGTCACATATGTATGTTTGTGACAAGGCCAGCCACTGTAGTGATCTGTGGCCTAGGTCATCTGTGTCACACACACCCATGACAGTTTCCATAGAATAGTGTGAGTGAGAGTTCATGCCTGGGGTATATTTCAGAAATGTTCAAACACAGCAAAGTCTGTAAATAATGGACGTTCATTATAGGTGTACAACAATCTTTGTGGATATGCATACAGACCCCTTATTGCTTATGTGATACACCAAGGGACTTCAGAATACCTGTGGAAATGTGAATGCTAAAGGACAGATGACATTCACTTGGCTGTATGTACACATCATTACCCGTCCAACATGTTGGGGGCTACTACCTATGTGGTACTGTCAGGATACTATGTGTAGTAAATGTGGATGACTATGCTATAGTTGGCTTATAGCTTTACAGCATGGGTTGGACAACAGGTATCTGTCTGTATGATACCCTTGTGGAGGATAAGTGCGTCATCTGGAGAATGCATTGTAGGCCACTGTATGCATTTCCAGACATGGACAGACATATCCCTAGTGTGTTTGCTTGTACCTAAGAGGGCTATATGCCAAACAGGAGTGGTCCCAGGAATGGGTGGTGCTCAATACCACTGGTTACTGGTATAGTATAGTACCGGAAGAATCCAAATGTTACTGACTTTCCTACATCTGTGTGTCAGTTGTCAAGACATCATCTAACAATTGGTTATAGTCAGGCTGTGGAGGTTGTGTATACTACCAGAATGCAAACCAATGACATATAGTAACAGTATCACCCACAGCACAGTGTCAAACCATGTCATACACACATGTGTACCCATGTTAAAACATATGTGTAGTAAAATGTATACTGGCCACCAATAGAAACTATGAAGTGTTAACACTGTGTAATACAGGGCATGTCACCCTTCCCATGTGTCCACTATGCACATACATGCAGACAGTGCACCTCCACCATGTTCACAAATGTACACATGCAAATCTGTACTGTACGCATCACACACATACTGTCCACTCTCTAACACATGCTGCCAAAACTACACACATCAGCCAAGTGGCACATGGGTGGACAATACATTTTTGGAAGTAACACTGGTGTAAACAATACTACGATGTCAATCACAGCTTTAATGCATCATGCCTGCTCAGATATACCTACAAAGATATCATTACACTTTACTGTTGACAACATGCTAACATTGCTACACTGCTATTAAGTCAACCTGTGCATCATCACCATGTTAGCCTGTTCCTGCATCAGTGTTACAGATTACAGGAGGTGGCACAGTTTCATCATATGCACAGAGTGTGTTGTTGGTTTGCCAGAGCCCTACACTGAGCCATCCAATCGACATGTATGTGTGTGTGTGTGTGTGTGAGGGACAACAGTACAGCATGGGTCAATGTTGATGTAATGTGTGTGTGTATGTGTTAGCCCTAGGTGTTTTGTGTATGTGTGTGTGTCTGCATGCACACAGTTCCACCATGTGGCTGCCATATACGGGAGGTTGTGGGACAGCCACAGACTGTACCTTCCAGGCTGTGCAGATCACCGTCTCTGGCCTGGCAGGGGTGCTATGGACAGTATCGGGTACTAAGCCAGACTGGATACTATCATCAGAGGCACAGGGATGTCGACTGGACCCAGGTCCCTGCTGGGACTGGCCAGAGCCACGTGCACGTGGTCTTCTAGGATGGTCTATTGACAGCCCAGCCCCAACAATGCTGGGGCTGGTACTGCCACTACAGGAGCGGCTGTGACTTGAGGGCCATCTGCGATGACTGCCAGCTGGCATACGTCCACGTTGACATCTCAACCGTCCCGCACTGTCCTGGCACATGGACATGACATTGCGGAGGACATCTAATGTCTCCGCCCAATGTCTATCAATGATCTCGGTGTAATTACGGATGGAAACGGCAAGGTTACGGATACTGTCATTTATAGTGATGTTATGTGCCCTCTGCGCCCTTAGTCCCTGCCTGGTGTACCGTTCCATACGTGCCTGTGCCTGCATTCAGCCCGGAACATATGTGAGGTTGTAAGACCTGTGGGGGGCACGTCTGCCAGGGGCATTATGACCAGCAGTGCTCCCACAAGAACCCCTGGACATCTGTCTATGTGTTACCGTTCCAGACATCTGGGTATGGCTGCTGTGTGGGGATGCATGTGCCATAGTTACCACACTATCCTGGTCAATGCCCACTATATGCTGTCCCTCAGCTAAGGCCATTGGTGTTGAGGGATGTATTGGCAGTATGAATGTGTGAATAGATGGGGTGGAAAGGTGTCTACTGTTGATTGGTGGCCCAACGCCAGACCCTGTAAAACCTACCTGTGCCACAACACATGTATCATCATTTTCACTATTTGTGGCAGTGACTTCAGGTTCCCTGCTGCACTCAACCAGCCCAACCTCAGCACCTGTGAGAGGAAGGCAGGAAACACATTTTACAACCTGTACATGATGTCAGCACACATGCACACATGAACACATGCACACATGAACACATGAACACATGAGCACATGCACACATGCACACATGAACACATGCGCACATGAACACATGCACACATGCACATATGCACACATGAACACATGAACACATGAACACATGCACACATGAACACATGAACACATGCACACATGAACACATGCACACATGCACACATGAACACATGAACACATGAACACATGCACACATGCACACATGAACACATGCACACATTAACACAAATACACTCCTCACTAAAGTAGACACACACACACACACACACACACACACACACACACACACACAAACAGCAATCCAGAACATACTCATTAGTGTTTGATGGTGGGGTGCAGTATCCCAAGCCAAAGAGTCATATCACATGTGTCAGAATGCAGGATGTCTGTTGCTCAACAGCATGCAGTGTGAGTGTAGAGAGTCCTTGTTACTAGCAGTATACATGGCTTTGATGCATGTGTGTTGTTGTTCAATGATTGGCCTCACCCTGGAACACAATGTGTACATGGACACAACATTGCTGTGCAAGTATTAAATGCTTATCAATGTCCTGTGCACCATTTACTCGTAGGTATACATACCATGGCTGGATGCACACACCTTTGAGGGGTATAGCACTGAATGCTATGTGTAGTACTGTAGTTACTGTAACTGGATGGTGTGTAGTACCATGAGCCACCATCAGGCAGCATCATGTGGTCAGTCAAGGCCACTAATGTGTGCCAGACTGGCCACTATCATGCTGTACCTGAACTGCAGCACTGTGGCTACATTCACCATATCACAGCCAGTTGTTACATGGGTATGTAAGGTGTCCAATAGGGAGCATTGCCTAACATGAATGTGTTGTGTGTTGAAGAGTGTTGCACCACCCCATGATAGGCCTCTACCCCTCAGGTATATTATGTGTGCTGTGTGGATGACATTTGAGATACTGGAGTCTGACCTTACAGCAGGTGTCTGAATAGGCCATGTGTAGCATATTAACATGTACTGCGTTGACAAAGTTGTGTATGTTGTGTGCATGTGTATTGACTCTGCCTATACAATGTCCACTACAGTGTACCACAATTGTTTGGGATACTCTCTGTATTGCATGTGTTTGAGGCAGCTACTCATGTTACTGGGATGTGCATAATCCCACAAAAAACATGCACAGTATGCATTATGTGTAGGTGTTTTACATGTGTATCTGGCCTACAACTCACCTATGACATGCACATGTTATTTGCTATATTAAATGTAGAGCACTCACCAGCATCGGTCTGCTGCTGTCGTGCTGTCACACCAGAAGGACCTACAAGGATATGACACAGTTTGTCAGTGTCAACAACTATGGCATTGATGTTGTGTGTTTGCAATCTGACAGTAGTATAACGGTTGAAAGTCACAGGCATACAGAGTATGTTCCAAATTATCATAATTGCACAACACCAGGCTCCACATCTTCTCACTACACAGTACACATCTGCCATATGCATGTTCTAACAATCAAGATAACAGTAGTCTACAGATATGCCATGTTACCTGCACGGTCTGTGTCAAGCTGCTGGGTGACTCCGGACTCCATGATGACACATGTGTGTTGTTGTAGTGGTTAGCCAGGAGCCACCAAGCTGAGGAGCAGCTCCTCCGCTCTGGTGAGGGGTGGGTGTAATGTTGCACCACCACCTGTGGCAAGCTGTTGTCTGCGGACATCAGTGGCATGCTGCCGGACACGTCTAACTAAATCACTGCAGTGATGGCGTACCTGCTCATATGTCCGGTTATGCATGCCTACATCATTAACCCTACGGACAACATCCTGCCACAGTGCAGTGTGCTCATACTGGTCCTGAGTGGTTCTGGAGAACAGCAGGGTGTGATGTTGTACCAGGGTGAATACAATAATATCTTCCTCTTCAGGTGAATATGCAGGGTTATGATGGTGAGACATGTCCCTGGAAGACAGTAAAACAATAATTGTGAGCAAGTCATGTGGCACACAACATTCTAACATACAGATATCAATGAAATGCCATATATAGCAACCTATTGGCTGTCAGTAGATACACACATTTAATACCACGTATCAGTGCCCAGCCCACAACTGCCTCACAGTGCCTGGCACATTCTATATACTAAACCATGTTCTGCACAGCAACAAAGAGAAACCAGTATGTAAGACTATACAACAGTACATGGCACACTGTATGTGACACAATGCACCACCTAGCCACAGGAGGTATATCTCAAGCTAATGCATATTAACATATGTCATCCATTGAAATGATTGTAAAGTACAGTTACAGTACTACCAGTACACCACACTACTTGTTGATAGCAAACCTCTAACTAACATATGTGCACATTCATCAATATAGGTGGCATACTACTACACTATACATGTTGCTAGATATGCACTTATATCCTGTAACACACATATGACTGAGGCCATGTTACAGGTATACCCACACACACATCGGACATACCTACAAGACATAAAGGTGTGGCAACCCAGATTAGCTTTACCTGTGTACCATACAGTACTGTGTGCCAGCACTTAAAAAACCTTATGCCTGAGGTATGTAATGTGTGAGGACTACAGGTAACAAATATAACGGTGTTTCCAAGCACTGTGGATATACACCATACTGTGCTGTTTACGCCTACAGCTTCAGGTAGTACTACAGTTCATACAGGATTTGTATTCACTAGTGTTTACAATCAATAAGCATACATGTACTGCTTTAGCCTACAATGGCACACTCCAGTCAACACCATGGGTCTACGTCACACTGTATGCCATACTGCTTTTCCTGCCTAGCAATAGCATACATATCTTTGGCTAGGATCAGAGCTAGAACACAACATACCATGATATATATAGTTTCCCACTAGGCTATCACACATATACACAACTTTGACACATTCGCCTACACATTCACCATCACACTCAGTCAACCTCACATAGCAATAAATGCAACAGGTAAATGCGTGTGTGTATCGTGTCCTAGGTAGCTAATAGGCTATCAGCTGTAGGGCCTATAGAAGCCTAGCCATACAGTACCCTGCCCTTCAACACCCATGTAAATTAATTTCATGTGCCCCTGTCATGCAGAGCCACTGAGGTGATTCCCGGGTTGTATTTCCTATCTCACATTCAATCATTAGAATTATTCATGATGACTGCTAATGAGGACCTTTCTTTGCTATTGGTAGGTAGTTTGTTCCAGAGTATGGTATGTGTCTGAGATCAGCATGTACCACTCCAGCGTGTTCTGCTATTTGAGGTTACAAGGTTTAGGTCAGTACAGTGTGTAGCTTGTAGGGATTGTGATCTGCTTACATGGAGCATGTCCAACACCTGTGGGTTTGGCATAGCTTTGTATGTTAGGCAGTGTTTGCCTCTAGGTAGGCGGTATGCGACACAGTGTAGCTGTGGTATTGTAAGACAGTCTGCATAGGGCATCTGTTTGTGTCTGGTAATACTCTGCGAGGTATGTGTCTGGCGTCTACAGTTGCTGTAGATGTCTTCTGAGGTGCATACCTAAAGGGCCATTGTACACTATGATGGGTTTTATGACTGATGAGTAGAGTGGAACACTTGCCTCCTTTTCCATGGATGACACACCTTTTGTGGTGACATGTGGACCATAGACAGTTTACATGACTAGTGTGGCACTGTGATTATCAAAAGGGACACTACTGTCCACCTGTGTCCCCTGATGTCTTATCACACTTTTGGAGTTGGGTAGGCTACCACCTATGTGGTAGTTCATGGGTACAGGGATTTTAACAAAAGGGATGCCAATGCATTTACAACATTGAGCTTGAGACCATGGCTTGGTCACCAGGCATCTGTCGCAGTACATATGACACTGTCTCCCTCTCTCTCTATATATCTCTATATGTCTATATATATATATATATATATATATATATATATATATATATATATATATATATATATATATATCACACATGCATATAAACATCCAGTGGTTTACATATAGTTATACATATAGGCACATATACAGTCCACCTTTCATGGCGGGAATATCAATTATGCAAAGGTTGTGAGGGATACAGTTATGTAATAATATTGCACAGTCTTGTGCAGAAGGCATTGATGGCATTCTCAGCCCATGTATCTTTAGCAGGACTCACTGTCTGGAAGACTAAAAACCTAATAAATCATATCCACAGCGTTTAAACACCGCATGTCATATACCAGCACTGTATGCTGTCTTGTTTGCCACACACTACAACCTACATAACAATATGCACATAACAACCTTCACCAACATATATATGTCCACCCTGCACAAACTGTTGCAGTATGTCCCTTGCTCTATGCACATGTACAGATGCTAATATATCTGACACATGAATATCTCTCCATATGTGTGTGCCATACACACATGGTCCACACTGTTGTAAGTCCGTACACCTCATGGATGAGCTGTTGGGCCTTGCTACAACATGAACAGTTGGCACATGTGTGCACACAGTAATATTACAGGAAGTATATATAGCTGCAAATGCTACCTTACTGTACTAGCCTGGTACAGCAGTTGACAATGCTAAGCTACACATTATATGACTATCATGCATGTCTTACTCTGTCACATCCAAGTTTATGTAGCTGTTTGCACTACTCCCCCAAACAGCCATTATACACAGTACTGTACAGAACATAGATAACATGATCAGATGTTTGGCATTTAATGCTGAGCTACATTTGTCACAGTTATGTCCCACTGCACACAGCTACACACTAATTTGTCCATGGCAGTAGTTATGCATGGCAACAGTGCATACATACCAGCTGCTGCCACATATGCATGTTTCGAAGTATGTTCAGAACTCTTCATAAACTTCTACTACTTGCCGGTAACTACATATCTGTTACATACCTGTTTGTCAGTGCAGGTCCATCTGTGTATGTTTTGACAAAACTATTTTCTTGGTTTACTGTCTTTTTTGGTATCAATTAAGTAATGTTTGTTTTTCCTTATCTATTTTTTTTTGGTTATTAATTATTTTTTTTTACTTAATATTTTAGGTTAGTAATTAAGTAACTTTATTGTTTTACATAAATATTTTTATTTTTTAAGTAATATTCTTTTTTTTACTCCTCTCCTGGATCTATCAACACTCCAAGTCATGCAATGTAATTATTGCATGTGGGGACAGCAAGTACAGTCTGCTTTTATAGGTATCTGCGCATGTGCATGTGATGCCCTCTGCACCAATTGATGCCCAGCATTTGGTAAATGTATACAGTCTGCTGTGTGGTAATTGCAGTACTCACTGTCATAGCAACCCACTATTATAAATTGCTAAGTTATGTAGGCGTAGCCCTTTCAGATTTCCAGAGTGGGGCCCATGCTTGTTTGCTGTGGACACTGTTGTTCCATTCAGAAGATTGGTATACTTCTTATATCTGAATCTAGGTTTGTAGCCAGTGATGTACATTTTGTACTCAGACCTGACTGTTGCCACTTCCAGTACAGAGATATCAGTGTAGAGTTTAACTCACCCCTACAAATGCTTACACAAGATATATGTGAGTATGTAGTGTCTTTTCTGCTTATATGAATAACTGCCATACAGAAGTAGTTATTGAAATGTATTCTTTTGGCACATTAACTGTTTGTGAACTGCTATACTGTGAATATTAATGTACTCACTTCTGCAGGGTTTGTGCTTTTTATTGTTGACTTTAGCACAGGATTCTCAAGAAAACTGGACCATTCCAGTACTGAGTATGCCTACCTACATCCTTGGTAGACCCTGATCACACAAGTATATTGTAAATTTGGGGGGGGGGATGCAGACATACAGAGAACATTATGTATTATTGCGTGAGTGTTATCTTACTGGACTTAAAGGGTTGGTGTGTACCTGTTAGTTTACCAAGGCAGGTGGTCTGTCTGCATAGTTCCCAACTGTGAACCGATCCAGATGGTATCCAGATGTTAGCCTGTTATTCTTTGTCTGTGCAACCCACAGGTGTTTACAGCACTGTTACAATGGCATTGTTACAGTCAGTTGCTACCAGTACATGGCTACATCCTTTGGTATTTCTGTGTTGTACTCCTACAGAAGGGTATCCTTGTGGAAGTCCTCCCAAAGCTATTTTCAGAGTGTGTAACAGCAGTAAAGCTGATATGCTTGTGTGTTTGTGCCTCTGCCAGGCCTATGAAACACTCAGATACATGCTTGCATGGAGTCAGGGATAGGTAGTTGAAAGTGAGGTACACCTTCCAAATAATAGAGACAGTAAGTGTAGACTTGAGTGAAGCAGTGCATATGGATTAGTACACCTTTTATGAAGTACAAGCGGTGTCTACTGTTATTATTGTCATTATTCATTGTGTAATACCCCACCTTTCTGCCTAATGTCAGTAATTTTCAGAGGGATTCAGAGGGACATACCTAATATATGTTTCACAATCAGGGACATCCCTGAAAAGTAGTCACAGTTGGGAAGCATGGCCTCCGCCCTAATCAGATATGCCAGTGTTTGTCCTGCTATGATACTGTGTGGGGGTTGTAAAGTGCTTCTGTAACATTATTTGCTGCTAGAATGGCTGCTTCTCTCATCACAATCATGTAATGCAATTTCACAACAATTGCGGGTAAAGATCCACAGAACAAGCTTTGTGTTATGGCCTTCCTATTTTTCCTTTACATTCACTCATTGTAATGCATGATATATTTTTTTCAGCACCAAGTTATTATATATCAGCTGTGGCTTAGTGGTACTTCATACAGACTAATATGTCCAAGGTCTGGGGTTCGAGACTGACAGAGGTGTTTTATTTTGCTGCTGAGCAGAACAAGGCCACTGACATACAGAGTGACTAAGGCACTTTTAAACAGTTGTAAGTGGGTTTGCGTGAGTTTGTGCGACACTTAGCTAAGCGCACACAAGCGCACCCCAACTAACTACTGCTTAAAAGTGCTTACTCCTGCTAACCCCCGTGCTAATTTCTTTGAAAGAAAAGAAAATGGGGAGATAGGAAAGTGGTGAAAAAGGGGACACAAAGAGAGAAAGACAGTAGGGAAACCAGCTCGGGATGTGCAAGACGGGTGTAGGGAAGGTCCATAGCTGCCCATTTCATTACCAGCAACAGCTGTGCATATTCCAGAAATTTGGAGTGAAATTTGAAACTTTCCACCCCTGAGAGAGGGGTGAGGACAACAATGTATGTTGTACTGCCAATTATAATTATCAGTTTACATGTCCAGCGGACATGTGTGCAAAATGAGCAGCTATGTATGGGGCGTAATTTTTTTGTGGGAACAGCTTGCCCTTTTTTTTTTTCAGGTGAGAATGGAATGTGAGGTAGGGGAAGTAGGTATGTTGTGGGAGGTAGGTTGGGGAGGTAAACAGACAAGACAAACAAGATGCATACATGGGCGGAATATGACACATGGGGTGGGTGAACACAATTGATGGGGGAGGATGTTTGGAAATCGCAAGCCCATGAGCCCACAGATGGTAACAGTGGAACTGAGATCCCCACCCATGGGCAGTCACCACTGCACCTTCACAGACCCGAGGGTGGCTGTGCTGGGGGCTGCGTAGGAGGAGCAGGCTCACCCATGAGTCATACCACTCTTGCCTCGAGCTGGCGTAGAGGATCAGCGACTGTACACTCGATCTCCCTGCGCACCACAGCCTGGACCATTCGGAAGGTGATGGGTGGCCCTCCTCCAGCCACACTTGCAGGGGGAGATGAGCCCCATCCCCTGCAGTGCTTCCACCCAAAGGTGGCACAGGGCCACTGGTGGAGGAGGTCCCAGACTGGGCACCGGACATGCTGGTGCCAGGTGCCATCGCCAGCTGAGGTGGGAGAGGAGGGTCCGCTGGGACCAGCCTTCCCATACGTTCTATGTTTAGCAGGATTTAATGACAATATGGGTTAGTAACAGACAACAGCATTCCAAATTAGTTGTAACAGCATGCAGTAGTATTCCCATTAACCCAACACACATGTATTCCAGCAGTTGAACAGCAAGCATAACACATGCATATTTAGAACACCAAGGGACATTCCAACAGCATGCAGGAGTGATTGGTGGCAACAGGCCACCAAGATTTTGGTATGTGAACAGGGCACATGCATCAAAGTACATGCAGATATTTATAAACCAACAGGATATATGTCCCAACAAAGTTTTTGCGATTACACATACCCATTAAATTGTGGAATGGCATTATTTATGACCATAAAGTAGAGTTGAAAAAAATCCATTAACAACTTGTATATACTTATAACTGTACTCTACATTCCTACTGACTGCAGGTATATATCCCCCCTACATGTATTATTATACTAGGCAGTGTCCATGAAATTGTGAAATGGGTTTTGATAGTTGTTTATATACCTGACCTGTATCTGACATACAAACTGTTCCAGATGCAGATGTTACTGCTACATATTTATATATTTCATTTATATTCATATATCTACATATATGGCTGTCTTCAGGTGACATTATCAGCTACATTTAAACAGACCCCATACATTTCTAGCAGCACAATGACATTTCTGGGATCACAATCACAAGCTACTCATGTGCCAGATTAACCTGTACATACTAGCCATGAACCAACAGTTGTGGACTGTATATATGCTTAAGGGCTACTGGCATTCCTTTCATCCACTTTATATGGACCTACCCAATTGTGGACTGACAGCATTTAATACAACTGTACTATCTCCATAATGCAAGGGTATAACAACATATCAAAGAAAGTGACACAGACACAGTCCATGCATTCTACTTTATTAATTACATTACACACTTTTGTAGTGGCTCTCTCATTCATTTCATATTTTGGTGCATGCAGAATACTTTTATTCCAAACCTATTATACCTTTATTAATGGGTTCCAACACTTTTTCACACTCTCTCACTTAATTTATATTACAATACATGCAGAGACTTTATTCACAGCTTATTAGACCTTTATTGATGGGTTACAACACTCTTTTTCAGGCTCTCTCACTTCTTTTATTTAATAATACATGCAGAAGAATTACTAACCTGCCTGGTGGCACAGCCTTAGCAGCCTATCTGCATAGGCTTGCTGATTCGCGGCACGGACACCTGCAGCTGTAATGTAAATGAAGGGATATTGAGACATACCTATCCATAATATAGACTACAATAGCATTCCTTACATACTTCATTCCATGGCTACCTACTCAGTAGTGGGGCATTTTCCATTTCATGGGCCTCCTGGATCCATCGGGTCAGTTGGTCCTGCTTCCGTCTCTTCACGTCTGCATGGTGGTGATGGACCTGCTCACCAGTCCTTGGGATGCCTGTGGCACTGGTGAGATCATGAGCTAACCTGTTCCAAGCCTCCGCTTTAAACTCTGTACCTTGAAACTGGCCCTGCAGGAGTCTAGACTCATGATGATGGACAAGGAGCCAAACCATGTATTTTGACTCCTCAGTGCCCCACCTTTGCACTCTAAAGCGATTACCCTCTCCAGCACCGGCCATTCTGACTGCAAATGGGAACCACAATCAGTTATGGCGAGTATTCCTGCCTGTGGGGCTTAAATATGCCTTATTTCCTGCACTTATTTGTGATTGGCTGTTTTGGAAAATTCTCAGCTAACAGCAAACCTGCTTAGCAATGGTTGAACTTCCATTCATAAGTATATGTATGTTAACAGTGCATGTTTCTGCAAAGTTGTCATGGCTTAGTGGTTCAGTACTTTGACTATGGTGCACAGTGTCCCTAGTTTGAGCCTTGTCATTGTTTTTTATTTTACTACTGTCCACACAGGCTAGGGGGTGTGGCTGTGTGTAGGCGACTTTGCTCCACTTTGCTCTACGTTGTTCTACGTTGCCCGACGGTGCGCTAGTTGGCACGGTGCGCAGCTCCGCACAAAACTATTGTGCTACGTAAAATGCTGCTTAGCTATGGGCAACTATATTGCGCTGGGTAAAGTGCTGCTTAACTATAGGCAACTATATTGCGCTGGGTAAAACGCTGCTAAGCTATGGGCAATTATATGTCAAGTTCCTTCTTATATTTATATATGTATACATTTTGCTCACTGATACATAGGCCATTTCTATGCTTTTTACTAAAAGTTTATTCACCAGACAGAAGAAACAACAGCAGCAAGATCCTCTAAATAGCAATTTATTCCAAAGAAAATATACTCTGACGCTCGTGTCGAGCCCTCAAGGAGTACAAGAAACTAAAACTTAATCATATATATATAACACAATTGAAATTTTATCAATAAAATACAAAAATGCTAAAGCTGATTAATTTTTCAAGCCAGGGCTCTTTCTTCATTAAGACCTTCAGGAAGGAATGTTTTATGTTTTAAACTTAAAAAAAAAAAACTTCTGTTTTCTTAAACATTTTGCATTTTGTTATTATATTATTTTATTATAGGTATTTGTATGTGTGTTAAAAATAGTGTTACATAGATCATTAGGATTACTATTATGATATTGTAGAAACAGGTATCTCTGCTATTTTATTCATGTCCCTGCACACAATGTCCCTAAATGTCCTACAAAATGCTCTTAAATTTTCTTTTAGTTTGAACTTCCTGACATGAAGACAGAAACTTGGCATAAATTAATCTTTCTTTCTGTATGGCAATAAAATTATGTTTTAAAAAGAAAGTAATGTGTGAAAAGAAGGGAACAATAGTTACAAAGAATTTACATATGCTTTATTTATAGTTGCCTTTCTAATGCTTTTATATTGCTGTTATTCACTTGTGTTTCTTGACCTACTTTTAACCAGCAATTTAACCATAGCCTAAACTACAGTTACCTACATTTATGAAAATTTTAAGTCAGCATTTAACCAAGTTTTAACATTACTTAATGAACATGAATAATTCAAATGAGAAACTATCTTAACAACAAGTTCAGAAAAACAACTGTATTTGGTTACAAAATACATGACTTCTTTATCTTCTGTAAAGTTGTTGAATATTCTTAGTTTGTGCAACATATGCTTGCTTATTCTATTATTAGTTTTTTCACAAAAGTTTATTCAAAAGCTTCATAATAAAGTATCACCTATAGCCTCTATGTTCAAATCACATCACCTACAATTCTCTAGTTTTCATATAAACGTTTATTCATATATGTCAGGTATTATTTCATATACTAATTTAAAACATAAAATAGAAAGGGGAGTGGTGGGACTCAAACCGTGAATGCCTCCTCTTTGTGCGAAGGCTCTACCACTACGCTATTGCTATTTGGATTAATTTGCATAAACATTTCTTATTATGCTCTTCAATGTCGAAATTGCTAACTGCAGATGAGCAATGGGCACACCCGCTCAAACATGCACAAATACGGGCAGCTATATTGGGACTTATAAGAAATAAGTTAAAGGTTTTACATTTTTTAACTGTACTGGGGGTTTACAATGTGAGGGAGTGTAGTGTTGGGTATGTAGACATTTGAGCGGACTCGCTCATGTGTGTTGACATTGCACAATTCAGACACTTGCAGGGGTGTGGACCTTTGGACTGCTCGGCAGTCAGACATGCCCCCTGCCTTCCTGCACGGTCCATGTTAGACTTGGAGTGGAGTCAGCGTGCCCTCATGAATATGCATGGCACGCTGATATCATACCGTTCAAGTGCAGTTTCCGAGTAAGACTTATTTAGTCTTACACGGAGGATTCGTGAATCCGGGGGAAAGTCTTCTCTTTTAGCAAGTGATATAATCAAGTGAATTCACATTCATTTACTAAGACATACTATGCTATCTTCTAAGCCAGGCTATAATACACATAACTTCACTGTTAAAGTATGGTTCTTAAGTCCATCAGTCACAATAGTTCATTTTAAGTATGATGGTATATGACATAAATTATAGATGCTTTCTTTAAGTTATATCTCATTTAAGAAGGAATACTATACTGAACATTTAATTTTTGCAATTCTATATCATACTCCTAAAACTCCTCTAGCCTTTCTGCTTTGTCTGCATCATGTATTGGTCGTAAAGCAGTCAAACATTTTCTGGTTCTGTCCTATTGTGCAGATAGAGTGAAATGTTTTTTGTTATAAACTGCAACAAATGAACTTCATACTGACTAACCTAACTTTGCAATTTTCAACTTTATATTGAGATAATCATATTTGGAAAAGGAAAATCTCGGTTCAGTGGTCAACACTGCAAAAACACACCTTGAGGTGTTTACAGTGGATTTTTGAGAATCGTGAACTAAATCAGTTTTGATCAAGTAATATATATTTTGACTGACTGTGTACAGATCTTTTTTAGTTAGAAACATTCAGCAAAGAGTATGTTGTTGGACCTGCACTTTTCTTACTGAGCATATTCATACAGGATGTAACAAATGATACGTGGTCACAGCAATTTTCTTAAACTGCTTAAGAACCTTGGATACTGTCAGCTTTTCTCCCTAAAAAGGTTTTCCATCAGAGGAGCGGCATCTGCAGCTGACATGAATTCATATCTGTTTTTGCTGTCCAGGTGGGGCTGCCCTGGGCTGACTGAAGATAAAGGCAGGGCTTTTCTACCTTTTGGCTATGGTGTCCAACTTTTTTCAGGACCTGTCTTGTGTTAGTTTGACCCTACTCCATTGTGTGTCAATTCTTCTTATAAGGTGGCATAAGTCCTTAATCACTTATAGGGTGTGGCTGCCTGTATAGTTTAGCTATAGTTGTGGGTTTCAGTCTTTCAGGAGTTCTCATGCTTGTGACTGAGGATAGACTGGATATTCCTCTGAGCCATTTCACAGCCTTCTGCTGGTGACGTAGCTTTAAAGATCATGTTTAGACTGAGTACCAAGAGATGGAAGACACCAAACTTTGTCCTTTCTGCCATTAGGAATCACAATTCCTCCCTCTTTACCGGGTACCATTGGCTGAGAAAAGGGATTCAGATATTCTGTTTCACTGCATTTTCTTGCTATTATTTGAAATCCCATTTTGCATTGCCATGATCTAAGTACAAGGTCATTTCTATTATTAGTGCCTTGTAGCTGAGTTGGACATATATTTGGGACTTTTGTATTTTGGCAGCACATTACACCAAAGATAAAAACATGCACTGTACAGAAGATAAAAATGACAAACTTTATGATGTATATTGATGTCTTTTCTCAATTAATATACACAGAGCAAATCTGATGCATTCAGTAGTATAATATGTTATACATACAGCAAGATTTACTGTTAGGTATGGCTTCAATAAGGCCAGGTAATATGCCTGCACTCTAGGTTTACCTCATGTGAACTGAAGGTTGGGGGGGGTCATATAATGTATATCCAATTAAGCATTACCCCCACCTATATTATTTATTTATTTCCAGTTTGATTACCAGGGAAGTCCACTGGGCCCAGAGAGCCTGTTTTCATTGGAGGCCTGGGGAGAAAAGCTCCATGAAACAGATTACTGTAAAGATAGCAGTCCAATAAAAATAAAAGTACAAGTACAAATACATATGAAATAATACAAAGTGTGAGCAATATTGCCCATAGTGGAAAAATATCATGTAGACACATTTTAAGAAATTCACGCAGTTAAATTAAAAAATCAAAAGCTATTTACAATATTTACACAGTGTATTACTGAATTTTTTTACCTATGACACACCTCTTACATTAATATAAAAATAAATGTTATACTTTTTGCATTGTCAAAATATCATTATTCTAAATTATGCTAGTATGTCATGTGTTGTTACAGTAATATTAATATTCATAAAAGTTAAACACTTTTAATGAAATATAGTTTATCTCTTTTTCTTGCTCAGTTATTTAACACAGTTACTGTATCTAAGCAGTATTTTAAGAAGTTATCTGTACCTCATAATAACGATTGTTGTGGTACACTGGGAAATACATCCATTTCGTAAAGTTAGTTTATTCTGTGTTTACATTTCCTGAATGAGTCACAAATTAGTGTATATAACTTTTCATAACTTTCCTTATGTAATTAGTGTGTTGCAATGGCAATCGTTATTCAGCTACTGTCTTAGAGCAAACAATTGTGTTAACGACTGTTTCCACACTACACTGAGAGGGCAGTGAAGATACCACTGTAGGTTTTGTAATCTAGGAGCGACATAAACTTACATCTACTTTTAGCTTTTGGAAAGTTCATCTTCCTTTTAGGAAACTTTGCCATCATATATAGTCTGGTCATGTGTCTCCTGTTCCTTTTCTATATTATTAAGTCATCACTTTATACCAGACACAACTGTGGTTTATTAGTAGTATATTTTGGTTTATCTTTTATTTTCTAGATAAAATCCTATGTCAAATTTTTGACATTGCTTTAAATTCTTTCTCTGTTAAAAAATATTCTTTGAATTTCTGTTGTCATAGAATTTCTGGTGCTTGCCTTTTCTTCTTGTTTGATTGTCTTTTTTAAAGTTTCCCCAGGTTTTTTATACAATTAAAATCAAAAAGTACTTGTTTGCATGTCCAAAAAGCAAACTGTAACAAAATCATAGGCTACAGCTGCCTAAAATGGTCAAACCCAATGTTTAATAAATAATCCTGTTAACTTCTCCAGCCTAGCAAATACATCTTAAACTAATAATTTAAGAGAATGAAGAGGCATACCTCCTTAACCAGTCCTGAAGGATAACTTCTTGCTTCATATTTCTTGGTTAATTTGGCAGTCATATTGTTTCTTTGTGGTATATTGGCACACTTCCATAGCCAATGTAAATAAACTTTTAGTGATGGGAATAATTTCATTACTGTATGCAATAACAAACTTTAGAATATTTGATACACAAAGTGTGGTATTTTTGTAATTAATTTTACTGACAAAGACATCCCTTTGAAAATTTTCTTGAAGTTGAAAACTCCTCACTAATTTTCCATTTTTTCGGTATATGCTCACATTCTGCATACTGTACAAATGCAGTGAAGCAGTTAAGTGTTTAGTACATTGTGGTCATTGTGTTCCTGTTTGGATTATTAAAACTTTTTGTTTGTACCACTCGTTGTGGCTTTTTGGTGCTTTTTCTGGTACTATACTTAATTTTTATATACTCTCTAATTAAATGATCGAAAATAATAGCATGATTTGCATGGACCTTAATAATGGAATATACCCGTATGCCCATTAATAATAATCAAATTTGTCAAATGCATTTTAGGAACACTACAACTGTTTAAGCCCCAGCTGCACCAATTTCATTATCTCATACCCAGGGACTTGAGCAGCTGTTAGCTTATGTGAGCAATTGCTCACACTTAAGCTCAAATATGAGTTTAGCCAAGGAGCAGACACGCATGAACTACTCGTGTCCTAGGAAACAAGGAAACAGGAAGTGCTCATGGACTAGAAAAGTGGAGAAGGGAAAGGGTAAGGTAGTATTAGGTTTATGGAGGAGGAAGGGGAGTGTAGTGTGAAGTGATATGAAGCTTTACGGTTAGGGGGGCAGGGATTTTAGATTTATACACTGAGAGGGAGTTTAGCATTGGGGTTTAGGTATAGGGCATGATTGAGACTTTAGGGTTAAAGAGTTGAAGGAGATTTTAGGTTTAGGAAGTGATCAGGACTTTATGGTAAGGAAGGAAGGGGGATTTTAGCTTTAAGGAGCAATTGTGGACTTTAGGATTAGAGAGGTGGAAAGTGATTTTATGTTTAGGGATCAAGTGGCAATTTAGGTTTCAGGAGGGGGGCAGGGACTTTAGGTTAGGGAGCCTTAGGGGACTTTGTGTTTAGGGACTGGGTGGGAATTTTTAGATTTGGATCAGGGTTTTAGTATAGCTAGAAAACATTGTACTTTAGGAGAGCTACTTAGTTAAGGGAAATGATTTACTGGGGGTTAGAGCACTTGCTGAAACAAGTGCAGGTAGTAGACACATGCATGTTTCCCATCCATACATTCTGAATAAGCCAATAACTATCAAGCTCCAGTTCAAAGTTTCCATTCATCTAATAATGGAGATCATAAACTTAGTGATGTTTCCTTTAAAATATTTTTCTGAAGCCCTTTAGATTTAAACCAGAGTACTAATTTCTTTTCACTATGCAACTTCTTTGAGGGTTATATCATAACCATAATCATAGACATGCATCTTTTTTTCATAAACAAAATCATAAACTTTTCTGCAAACATAAGTCTCAATTATCACTTCAGAAAACCTTTTCACTCCTAAATGGTGAATTCTTTAACATTTTGCACTCAGAACCCCAAAGGTTCTATTACCATGTCCCAAAGTTCATACCTGTTAATAAGAACATCTTTCCTCATCATAATCCTAACAACTGGTTTCTTTATCTGAACAGGAATCCTCTGGCAGTTCTCAACCACTTTCTCAACTCTCATTTCAACCAGTACAGCATACAACTTCTTTGCATGACTGAAAAAAGCTTGTAAATCTGATTTTTGCAGTAGCGTCTGCACCTGTACTTTCACAGAGATCAAGTGCTTGCTGTCACCTCCTTTCCTTTGCTTCAGCATGTTTCTTCACTTGCTCAGATAATAATTTGTTTTCATTACCATTATAATCTACACTATGTTCCATCACAATAGGAGATTCCCTTGATAGCTCAGAATGTTTTCTGTACCCAACAATATTTTATAATATATCAGATTTTGATAACTCTCTGCCTCCTCAACTCACTGTCTGACATCATATTTAAATATTATCATGTAAGATGAAACCTAGAGACCTCCATGCCTAAAGTTCCTTCTGAGTCAGCCATAAGCTCTTCATTGATAACTTCACTAGGATCTGAACCTCCAAGTTGCACTAGTGTCATATCTACCTCCCACCAACCTTTATACTGGAGGTACAGACATGTCACAAAGATTAGGGAAAGTCCCCTAGTGCCCTGGTAAGTGCCTCCAAGTCAGTATAAATACCAACTGGGTTTCCCATGAAAATAATCCATAGGCATAGTGGGGCTAAGTATGTCAGCAAAATATTAATAAAATATAAATAAAAATACATTTAATTAAATACAACAGCTGCTAAATGTAATGGTTCAAAGGCTATGATCTTCAAACATTTTGCACAGCTTGGTTGCCATTATACCATGTGCATATCTTCCAAGTGCCATACATAATTTTTGTACTATTTTTGAACCTTGTTCGGTCAGTCAGATAAAGATAGAAAAGAAAGGTGTTGTGTAAGAGTAAAGGAGAAACTTTGTGATTTCCATGAGATAGCCATATAGTTGGCATAGTCTTGTAAGTAATAATAGATTCCTTAGGGAAGCTGTTGCTGTGGATATAAAGGTGCCTTGTTTGGAATACAATGAGTTGCTTCTTGGCTTAAATTTAATTACATGCATCTTAAATTTATAAGTACCAAAGTTATAGAACCATCTGGTACATTGTTAAGGGGATGTTGAGCCATACACTAAACTGATCTTAATGACTAGATTCTGTAAGTCAACATAGTTGTTACCTGTAAAATATGAAAACCATATAAGGCAAAAGTTAGGATTACAGTGAAAATATGAAACCTGGATAAATTTAGGCCTGATGGGATTATTAGTCCAGTGGAATTTGATGGAGCTTGCTGTATTTGTATTGAGGAAGGAGTACATGTTTGATTATACGTGGTGAGTTCGGGAGTTAAATGCTCATGAATTTTATCAATACTTGTATGTAAAGACTTTTTATATTCATTGATTCATTGAGGTTTATACTGTATAATTTATGTAAAGAATGCATACAGGTATTAGCTGTGCTGCATCCATTAATTTCAATAAGAAAACCTGTTTCCCTACTGTAACAGACTTTAGTTGCACAACTAAGTGATGGACAGTCATAGACAACTCAATGAGCTGGCCCCTTGCAGTTGTTCTAACTGCAGAGTTAGTGATTCAAAGACATTTGCAGGAAGAGATTAAAGGAATTCTAAGACATGCAATTATACATGTCTCTGAATCATACTATAGCTGAGCAGTGTAACTTTGATGATCTGAGCAAAGCGCCACCCATCCTAGCTGTTGCCAGCTTTTTACAAGATTTTTTTATTTCCATTTTCGCAACTAACTGCTTCTACCAGGCTTTCAAGGTGCCCCTTTGAAGGATTAATCTGGAAGCTAACACTTCAGAAATAAAATTATTACTGCAAACAATTATAAAGCTGGATTCATTAACAGCTAAACTAAGTGTTGCTATTATGTTGGCAGTGCAGTACACCTCCAAAACAATATTGCACTATTTGGCATTCATTAAATGGCTTGACATGTCGTTTAGAGCTGCAAAACAAAGGGAAATGGCAGAATATGCATAAAGACATGAATTACACGCTAATTAACCAATCCGACATGGCAGAGCTATTCAGGAAGGTATAAAGCAATTGTGTACACTCAGTGCTCACTTTTGTCCTGAACTCCAAAACTCTTTGGAATACAGGCACAGTTATACTTAGAAAGCAAAGCATATTTGGGGTTGCTTCTGCTATCATTATGCTGTATATGTAACAGGCTTACCATAGTGCTGCAGGACTTATCATGGATTTTATGACACAGAAATTGATGAGTGATACAGAGTGGACAGGGAAACATTGGAGGAGCTATGCAACCTCTGCCACCCCACCTCAGGCCCCAGGGAAATCATGGAGAACCCATCCCAGTGGAAACAAAGATGTATGTAACATTACATATACTAGCTACTGGTACTTTACAGAGATCCTCAGGGGATATGTTAGGTGTGTTACAGGCATCAGCCTGTAGAATATTCCATTAGTTTTTAAATGCAGTACTATGGCATGTAAGGGATCACATCAGTTGCTACACACCACGCAAAAGAGAGCAAGAACCATGCAGTAATTTTTTTTGCTGTAGCACACTTTCCTAGAGTGCTGGGGGCCATAGATTTCACACACATAGAAAAAAAATCCCCACTCAGTGAATAGGGAGGGAGCTACATCAACAGAAATGGTTACCACTCTATAAACTGTCAGGTTGTATGCAATCCCCAAAAGATCATTTACAATATATCTGCAGGTAAGCCAGGCAATTCTCGCAATCACACATATGGTGCACCTTTGAGCTGTAAACAAGGTATGCTAGGGGTGACATTCCATAGGAGCATGGTTCAGGGATTCATGCACACCAGAATACATGACATTTAGTACTTGCACTATCTCTTCCAAGGCCCGGGTGAACATGCTTGTGCCTGACCTGTAATGCTACATGCATGCCTAGTGGCACCTAATGAAACACTAGTACCAGGATGAGGAGGATGGACAGCAGGTCTCCTCTGAACATGGCTAGCAATTCTCCTGTGTGGCACCTCACCATCACAATGGTTACATGGAGAATCAGTCAGCTATGCAACCAATGTAAATCTCAAACTCTCCTATAATAGAGAGCTCTGTGTCATGGGTATGCATAGGCATATTGACTGTGTTTAAAATATGGACAGGGAATGTGGGAGCCACAACTTCAGTGTCAGACTGACCCTCTGCACTGCCACACTGTGCCTCTTCATCACCATCATCATTATCAGAGGCTACCGATACTCTGACAATAACTGGTAGAAGTTCTGCAGTGGCACTGTCAGTATCACCTATAAATAGAAGCAATAAACACAACATAGAGATAAATAGGGAATGAAATTGATCAAAATGTTGCTATATGAAAGGTATTTTAAACTATAATAAATGGTAAAGCAATAAAAATATTACTCTCAGTTAGACTAAATCTACCTTATATACACTAATAATAATAAAAAATGTGGGCTTACTACATGCAGATGGTCTTGCAGACTGCAATTCAAATGTCCCTGTATTTATGGAAGGGAAAGGAAAGAAGGCTGATAAGTACCACATGAAATTACACAGGAAACGGAGAACAACCCCCTTTAAGAAAAATCCCTTACAAAAAATATACTGAACAGTTAAATTCTCTCCCCACTCTGAAGTCCCTTCTTTATCTCTTTATTACTGTGTCATCTAGCTCACACTTACTGCTGGCTCTAGATATATAGACATATAAGATCTACAATAACACTTACTATTGTTTTTATTTTGCATACCAGGAAGTTCTGCTTGAGCATCATCCACATCAACACCAACTCAAACATTCTGTATAAACCCCCTTCCAAGCTGTCTGAATCTCTGACAGTGGACAGGAACTCCTCTGTTTTTGATAGTTGTGGTTCAGTAGCAGGACTCCCCCCACCCATAGCTACCTGTTCTTGGGCAACTGCAGCTACCCTAAGGCAGGCAGAGGTTATCATATCATTTTTCCGGTTACCTATTAGAAAATCGTAGTTATGGAACTTCGAATATCATATGGTCGACACCATATGATCGAAGTTCTGTAACTTTGAAATTAAAAAAAAAACAAAAAAAAACCAAAGACAATGTACCCTGATGGGTTAAAGCAGGGAGACAAGCACCTTCCACCCCTCACACCCCTCGCTACTTGAGTATACCAACTCCAAGATCACACTTTAATGCACTACGGTGCAGAAAGGGAAGATTTCCCTTTCCTACACTGTAGCGCAATCTCTGAGTTAGTATATTTAAGTAGCGGGGGGTGCAGCCCCCCATGTGGGGGGTGCAGGGGGCACAGCCCCCCTGCCTACACCCTTTCTTTTTTTTATGTTCATGTTAAAGCAATCAAATTTCCAATTGTTTGATCATTAAAGGTCAACCTTTAGTGATTCAAGCAATTGGAAATTCAATGTTCCAATAGGAACCCCATTTTCCTGTGTCATATCTGGAAGTATGTTATTCAGTACCCCAAAAAAAATTGATGTCATTGACCACCTGCTGCTGTATCCTGTCTCAGGCATATTTGTCACCTCTACCTCTCTCTAAGAGAAAGTTCTATTGCAATGGAAGGTCTGGATAATTACCTCATTTTCTGCATCAGAAAATGGTGCCTTGTGGGGTACAGATGTCTTGGAAGTCATATCCTTGTGTGAGACAAAACAGATATCAGAAACAAAAATAAATTTATAATACAAAGACAAAATGGCTGTGAACTCAATTATGTATGAATGCATCCATCCATCACACACACAACAATTTAAAAAGTAATGCTTCCTATGATACACACAAGTTAGGATAGTTCCCCTGTACAATATATTAATAAAACCCCATGCAATATATTAATAAAATAAAAAAAATAGTTCTGTAATGCAGACAACAGTTTCATGACTGTGTAATACATCACATGATTAATAATACTAACTCACACTGTATAAGTAGAAACAGAGAAAACTATTATAATGCCATCTCTACCAGTGTTAAGGGCAGTTGGGTAGATATCACAACCTTAATATATTCTTCGGGTTGTATATGTAAAAACACCTGTCCTTGCTATAATGTTATACTATACACTTCTGTAATAACTGTTCAAATTCCAGGTAAATAAAACCTACAAAATTATGTCAGGCAGCATTCTTTACCAAACTTTGTAATGCAAACAGATAACTGTTATATATGGGCTATGTCAACAGTAAAGGATAAAGAAAATGTAGATATTTAAAAAAATGGTTTTCATTTGTCATCACAATTCATTCTCAATGCTACACTAAAAACATTTGGTAAGAAATAGCAACATACCTTGACAAGAAAGCAGATTAGTAAGAAGATAAACCTCTTAAAGTGTGTGTATTTAGCAGTATCAAGCACTCTGGATCCAAACACTCACCCCATTATGGTGCAACTTCGTTAAGTATATGATTACCTTCAGATAGTGGACATTCAACCCTCTGAGCAGTGTGAACATGCAAATGAGGTGTTAAATCATTAGCATGAATACCACAATCTACACTAAGTGCAAATAAGGTAAATATGGTGTAAGGAGCTACACAACTGCATGCACATGCTCTAGCACTGCAATGATGAGTATTGAGAAGTGTTACTTGATAATGGCTTGCAGGTGTCTATAATTAGTCTGACTGCTGGAACAACCATTATTTCACAGTCTCCCCTCTTTGATGTATACTTATTGAGGGTATATCAGAGAGACTTACCAAAAGGTTTGAAAGTACATTGGCTGAATAAGGACAGCAACTTTCCTAAAATTCAAATGGTGTTTTAAGGATGACAGTTTCTGCCTTTTATTAAGGAATGCTGTGTATATTCAAGGGATTACATTAAGCAGTAATACAGATGCCTGATGCAATAAAAGCCAGGTAGCATTGTTGTTAGGAAAGCATAAATAAGGGAATGAAGAACCATAAAGAAAGAGAGAAAGACACTTGTAGTGTTTGCAGTTTTTGTTTAATACTGTGTGAGTACATGGGTATCCTAACTGCTGTTAGCATCCTACTCATCCAGACATTTACTGGCAAATGAAAAAGGACAACTTTCAGAACTTGTTTCTGTTACACTTTCTATTTGACTTGATACAATGTCACATTTTGAGTACATCTAGCACTTTTACTCCTTACTAATATATGTCAATGTATGTGGCAAATATAGGAAATGATCTTAAATGATTGTTCTTAATACCATGGTTTGATGGTTCAAATATGTACAATGTCCTGTTTCAAGATAACAAAGTTGATGAAATATTAGTATGTACATTTAAAGTACCTTCTTTAAAAATGTGTCTTTTTTTTCTTTATCATTTTAGCACAATTTGATATTGCACTCCATTGACTGGCACTGGTCAGTAATGAATGTCAGTCCACTTCCCGAGATAAAAACTGACAAATTTAATTTGGAATGGAGACTGCCACTGGTGCAATTTTCTCAGCACTTTGGACAGTGGTGAGTGAATGTTTAAGCTGTCACACACCTATCACTGTGGCATAAGGCATAAATGTATTGCACTTAGAGAAACAGTACAGATGATACAGGCTTTGAAACCTATTCACATATAATTTTATAGGGGTCATAATAAATATTGAAATTCAGTTTGGTGTGTGAATGTGTTGAGGTGGGAAACTCAAGCAATGTTAGTATTGACTAAAACTGACCAACAGATATATCATTTGAAATGATGTCAATATTAATTGTGTGTGCCATGTGAAAATTTAAAGTATTTCTGCAGTTCTCTCTCTCCTTCTTTCCATTCCCATGACATTACTTAAAGTCCTGATATTGTGTGACATAAATCATAACAGTGGTATTTCAAGGAGATGTTAGAAGCTCAAACATGTTACTGTAATATATTATTTGATTAATTTCATGTTCCTTTAAATTATCCAAAACAATTTTTGTAAATTTTGTAGTGAAAAATTGACTTCTATATTTGTGTGCTAACTGGAAACATGAAATCAACTTTCATGGTTTATGGGAACAAGTGAAATTTTTCATTTGGCTTGTTTTCAGTAGTGCAAATCAGCTTGCCATTCCTGTAGGGCTGTCCTCACCCTGGATAGCAATGACTGCAGAGAATGCAAATAACAGATGTCCAAGTCTATGGCACAATGTGTAAATGAAGTGAATTGTGAGAAATGAGACACATGTTGCAGTGTTCAAATCCTGTTTAGAGATCATATTTCAGTTATTTTCAATATTTTTTTATTTGTAATCTACATTTCAGCCTTGCTCAGCAACATGCAAACAGATTTCACTACCAAAGGAAAAAAATGAAAAATTTGGGTTAGTTTGCCTTAGGTAGCACAAACATGTCTGGCAATGGTGCATGGATGGTAGCCGTCTAGTTCTTAGTGAGTAAATTCCACATCTCAGATAACCATCTCTGGAAAACAAGGTGTAATTGAAGTGAATAGAGAGAAATCTGTCAGGTGGTGCAGGGTTTGAATACAGTTAATTATTAATTTTACAGAGGGGGTATGAATACATGTTTACACTTATTTATGTTTATCACTGTGCTGTGTAAACACAACTATTCTCAGCATTGCTATCAGCATGTCAGCTGTTGTCTAACCACTTCCATATGATTTGACATTAACTACAAATCTAATAAAGTGTTCCACAAAGCGCATTTATGATGTTACAGGGAGATGTGAGAGGGATTAATGTGTAACTACAATGCACTTCTCACTCTGGCCATTGCTAGATATACGTATTGATTGAATTCATTATATACCAGCTTTTTGTCTCTCTTATATTTTTATTCTAATGCATTTTGCATTTGTGCTGCATATAGCAGCTGGCAAACATGGTTCACTGCCAAAGAAAAAAGTGGAAAATTTACTTTAGGCTGCCTTCACTAACACAAACAAGCCCAGTGGCATTGCTCAGTAGTCAGTACTATAGGATAGTACTCAGTGAAGAAAATCTGCCTGCCAGGTAACTTTCTCTGTAGCACATGTTGATAGTGCAGTGAGCTTAGAGAAAAGGACAGCTGATGCAAGGTATGAATCTATTTACCTGATCATTTTACTGATGGTGGTCTGAATATGTATTTGCTTACATTTTGTGATATCATTGTCTTGTTTAAAAATCAACCTTTGTCAGTATTGTTAACAACATGTGAGCTGTTGTCTGTCAAGTATGACAATGTGTTCCACAAAGTGCATTTATGGTGTTGCAAAGAAATGTTTGAAGGATTAATGTGTCACTGTAATGTACTTGTTGCTCTAGCCAATGCTAGATATACCCATTGATTGAATTCATTATACTGACAGCTTTTTTCTGTGTCATATATTTTTTTCTAATGTCATTTGCATTTGTGCTCCATTCAGCAGTAGACAAACATAGTTAACTGTCTAAGGAAAAAAAGTGAAAAATTTAGTTTTGTGTATCTTGTGTAGAGCAAAAATCTACAGGACAATTGCATGGCTGTCAGCATTCTGTACAGTAATGAGCTGAGAAATTCCTCCTCTCACTTACCTATGTCTGTGGCACATGGTATAAGTGGAGTAACTTCACATAAAGAACACAGGTGATTAACAGTTCGAATCCAGCTTAGAGGTGGTTTTACAGAGTGTCAGAATTCCATTTCTCATAACATTTTAGCTAAGAATGCAAATCTAAAGAGAAATGAGAATGATAAACATGTTTATTGCATGCAATGTATCATTAATGCTTGAATATCTCAACTTTTCTATTTAGCATATATCATTAATGACTTACATATAACCTTAAGGTAATAATAATATATATATATATATATATATATATATATATATATATATATATATATATATAGTTTACCTTTGAAAGGTTGAAAACTGTTTATGCGAACAGCCAGTTGGGCGAACCAAAAAGCCGATTCCTGCTTAGCGAACGTCACAGAAGTTCAAAACTCAGCAAATCAAACAGCAGATTCACTGAGTTTCGAACTCTGATATCAAAAACACAATGTAATGCAGGGGGCAAGCCTCCCATGCACCCCCGCACCCCCCTACTTTAATATTCTAACTCCGAGGTCGCACTACAGTAGGGAAAGGTTCCATTTCCCGATCCCCACTATAGTGCACTCTGCACACAAAATGCCGAATCTGCAATGAGTGAATGTCAATGTGCATTCACTCATTGCACATTCAATGCATTTTTTTCGCCTATCCGGAAACTTGAAATCGTACTTTCGCACAACCATGTTCGACAATTCGGCTTTCAACCATAAATATATATATATATATATACATACATTTCTTAAACATGACAATAGTGATATTTAATTTAAAATGCACTTGCATATGTGTGAAGATCAAAATATTTTTGTTATAATCATCATGATATCCTAACTATATGTTTATGATTGTATGTCTTGTGATATTGTAGGTAACATACCCCAACTTGTATAACTCACGTCATGCAACTCCAGACATCTGAAATACATTTACAAACAGAAATGCAGTCTTTTAAATAGGAATGCATTTCCAGGACTGCTTAAAGTCACACACATTCAGGTTTCTCTGAAGTATATCTCCATTCATTCTGAAATTAGTATATCTTTAATTAGCACGCTTAAAAAGAAAGTTCACCTGTGGCAATGAAAAGTAATAGTTTTTGCATTATTTATCTAATGGGTGCAGTTTCCAGATGGTAAAACACAATTTTAACAGTGTGTTAAGTTCCAACATTAAAATATGTCACAGTTCAACCTATTTATCCTTTCAAACACTCAGGATTAAAAGCCAAGCCATTAAGCATTTAGTTGTTGAACATTGCAACATGGGTCATAGTTTGAGCACCACAAATGGCAAATCTCACTGCCATTATTTTACAAGTTTGGTGCTGTTTGATGTAAGTAGTGCCAATGTGTCAGCCAAGGAATCCATATGCTTTCAATTGCACAAATGCAATTGGCAAGGCTGTGTGCATATCCTGTTACATGTGAGATCTGGATTGGGTGCCAATTCAGATATATATTGTTAGTTTCAATTCTGCAGACATGGCTGAAAACGGAGAGAATGGTTCTAAGTTTAGAGCACAAAGGTGGGATGTTGGAGAGTGCAGGATTTTTTGTCACTTCTTGTGAAACACTACAGCCATAAGCTGCTGCAGGGGTATTATAGCAGATATCACTATAAGGCTAAGGCTTGGAATATCTTGTACAAGGCTGTCTCCAGTGCAACTGGCATTTCATGCACTTGGGAACAATGTTGTCACCACTAAAGTAACCTTAAGAAGTGCAAGCAGGACCTCCTAAGCCAATAGGAGGCTGAAATTAGGACTGCAAACATTACTTAGTTGGCAAGAATACTGACTCATAACTTGTGTATGATATGACATTAACTATCCAGCCAGCCAACACAATTATTCATTATGCTGTCATATATGTTTTTCTTCTTGCACTGTACAACTGCAGAGGAAATAGTAGAAAATATAAGGTGCACCAGGAGAGATACATTGTCTGAGAGAGGCATGGGGTAAATATGCCTCATATCCAAATGTAATCCAGATAAATATTTTCAGTCCTTCACTCACTAATGTACTTCAGCCTTGATATCAAGCATGCATTCTTTCTCCAGTAACTATTGCTGCTAGCATTAGGCAGTGAGACCACCAGCTTAACTTTGAGTGGGTTCAATACCCAGAAGCAGCATTTAGTTTTCAGTGCAGTATAGTATTTTTAAAATATTAATAGCAATAATATGTCAGGAACAAGTCAGATACGCTATTTGCAATTATTACATTTGAATGCATATATCCTATTCATCATAGGGAAATAAAATTTGATCATTTTTATATCTTAGCAGCAAGATTTGTTTATTTTATGATGCATTAATACCTTTACGTAATATATGGACATGGCAAAGGTGTACAGCAGTACATTATCATAATTGTTTACATATTGCCAAAAAGTTTATTGAAAAAATAAAATAATGTGACATACTATAGATATAGTTATCTCTTTTTTGTCTCATCCCCACTCTATCTCTTTCAATTTTATTTTTTTTTATTTTGGGGGGTTATAATTTATTAACATCCTGTTGTTTGCATACCTTGCTGCTAAAAACAAAATGACCAACAGCACAGAGAGGTAGACTGACCTCTGTGTCTTGGCCCGCCATACCTGTACAGATGGTAGCACAGACACCCAGCGCTTCTGGTTCACAACATGTCATTGATGCCACCACAACCCCTGCTCTATCAGCTCCACCTCTGTCAGGTATCTCTGCCCTGGCTCTTAATACAATGGTACACAATGGGAGCATCTAGCTGGAGCTGACAGGGCTGGTGGAGGATATAATGGAGAGGGGGCTTGGTGAATGTATCTGCAGGGTTGAAATGGTTCTGCATTGGATTGCAAAAATGATGCCATGTCCACACTGACCCAGGCAGTTGATACAGGAGACAGTGATGACAGTTCTGAGGGTGAGGACTAGATTCTCATTGTTCTTAAGCTGGGTATGGGTGCACATCTGATATCCCCTACTAATCTCCAGTCATGGTGTCCCCCAACCATTTGTCTCCATCATCATCTATGTCTATCTTGTATGTCCTGTATGCCAGCACATGTTTCCTAACCTATCCGACCTACCTGATCCTCTCATCCCTAAGCACCTTTCACAATGTTCATCTCTTCCTCCCAAAAATATATATTATATGCTCCATAAATAGCTCTCCACTTCACTTATGTGTCATCATGACACACTTAATTCGATCCATTTGGTCATACAACATTATTCTCTGGTTGTTACCCATCCCTGGCATGGTGACTTTCCAAAGTCATGAAATTGTAGGTACAATACAACATTTATGTTGTGAAGAATTGGATATCTATGGCATTCTCCCACCACCCTCCTGCAAATTCCTGTTTTCTTTGCCCTGTACCCTCCCTTCTGCTTGCCACCCCATTTTCACCACTGTCCCATCCACCACTTTTTCACATTCAATCTGATCACAAAATAGATGTACACACAACACCTGGCCAGAATTGTCATCATTTGCACGGAGGTTGGCATAGAGCAGCAATGCTTACTGATGGTGAACACTGTTTAACTTCCTGCTACAAAAGCTGGAGATTTAAATTTCAGATGCAGTGGTATTGTTATTGTCTTATAAATGTGCTTAAATCATCTGCATTTTGGGAATACAATATAAAGGCTGACTAAAGGCAGTACTGTGAAACATGCTGAATATAATGAAATAGATGCCCCTATGTGGCATGTTGATATAACCTCCCATTTATTGACTGACGTTTTGCATAGTGTTATGGATTCAATTACAGCTGTAGGTAAAATTACTATTTCATGGCAATTCATATTCCCATCATATACATAATTAACTGCAAACATCTGTCTTTCTCTCCATATACATTTCATTAACATACTATTTGAATTGTGCAGCAAGGCATCATTTGCAAAACATTGCACCCCCAACAGTGACACTTAGAAAGCTAACCATACGGTTGTACTCTCCTACCCCTTATTTTTCCCAGTAGCAAGCACTTTATTGTACAGAGCATGACAGCTGAATAATGAGTTAATAAGTAAGAGTAACAGACCATACAGATGTTCCTACATGTCCCACAAAATATATTGCTGCTGTTTCTCTCTCTGTCTAACTCTAGCTCTCTCTGTTCACCCGTTCTGCTGCAGTAAGTTATCACAGTCCTTCAACTGTGTTATTTAAATGTTGCAAAGTAGTAATTCCTTTGTGATGTGATGAGATAATGCTCACATGTATAGACAGATTTTATGCTACATTTAAGGGTTTTAATCCAGGCATTAGTTAAGTGTTACTGACTGTTTTTGGTACACTATTTTATGGGTACCTGTTGACTACATATTGCCACCATTATCCTGCTTCTGTCATAAGCTGCTTTGTCCCTGCCTTCCTCTCACCCTATGTATCTTGTCTCTTCTGTATCATTATTCTCCCATCCCTGCATTTGCACAATGCTGGAGCCAAGCACCAACTGCAATTAGTGCTGAAAGGAAGTATACAGCTTATAGCAAAATCATGTGAGTTTTTGCGTTCAACTAAATAATTCCATTGCCTTTTATGCTGTTATGCTTAGCTATGTATAGTCAGTTTAATATACTTTTCAACAAGCTGGAGTTGAATGTACAAATTACAGCTGTCAAGAGAGTAATGAAGATGAATACGTACATTCTTATTTTCTGCAATCTGCTGTCTCATGTGAACTTTCTGAAGTTTGGCTCTCTATGTACCAGGTTTAGATAATACTCAAGTATTCTTTTTTTCTTTGAATGCTATAAAGGCTCAAATCTAGATGGATGCAAGCATTTTTGAATGTTTTGTATGACTCCTATGTCTGTAAATGTTGGCCTCACCTTTCTGTAACACAGCATTATTCTGTTGCTATAATAATGTACCTGCTCCTTATTGTGAAGCTTGTGATCTTATACAGATCTTGCCTGAATAATTATGCTGATAAACAGTAACACAACATAAATATGTGCAGAAATGAAACATGCAGTAATGTGTTTTATGTCTTTATTTTGTATTCATGTCACCAACTGTCAAACTCTTCCCACCGATTCTGTGTCATTCAGTAAACCTCTTTAATTCCACAATGTTTCCAGAACCCATGTTTCCATTAGCAATAACAAGTTTGGTCACTCATGTGTTTCATATACACCTGTAGCACTCATATAAGGATTGACTAAATGCAATTGTCATGACAAATGTGTAAATTATTAGACATGAAACGTGATCATAACACATATCAGTTCTGTTATCTCACAGCTTTACATATGGTTGTATGCATATATGTTAGCTTGTTTGAAAGTTGGCAATGAGCACCATAGACTACTGCTAATTTTCATTCTAGGTTCAATACCTCAAAATATGATTACACATGTGCTAATACTTTGTGATTAGCAGCACAACTGAGCTTGTCAGTGCTGCTCTTCTGGTAGAGTAAAACAAAAACACACACACTAGAATAATCCTCTGTATAAGCTGCATAACATTTGTACGTCTGTATTGAATATTGACAACAATTTATCTTGATTTCAGAGTGGTGTTAACTGAATTAATTCATTTGGTTATTGTATGTCTCCCCTCCAATGGTTATACTTGCAACTGTGTTATAAGTTTGGTTAACTTATTCACACATAATCCATCACTGTTATTTTGCAGTGCACTGTCCTATTTAGGAAGTGTCTGTTTGACTTGTCAATGCACATTGTGCAAGCATGAGACAAAACAAGTGGGCAACTATCCTAGAATGATGTGGTGGGAAGGTTTGATTGACCATCCACTGGTTTATAACTGGCCCACTCATTCTCTACAATATCATGAATTTTCTGTAGTCAAATGCACAGGTGTTCAACATCCAGAGTCAGTGACTGCATGGGCTTATACTGTAATGCATGAATGGCATTCACCACAGCAGTAGTGTAGCTAGGGTAGGGCAAGAGGTGCAACTGCAACTGGAAGCAAAGTGTTGGGAGAGTGCAATTAGCTGATCCTGCTCTCTTTTTAATGCAATACCAGCTTTTAAAAGCCAGTCAGACCTGGGCAGTGCAATGCAATGTGTGTGTGTGTGGTCTAAACTGTAGCAACTGCTTGCTACATCGGTCACATCTATCTGTCAGACAACAGTGGCTTACACACAGAAAATAGTTATGGCACAGTCAGAGGGCTACCTTCTTCCTGCATTGTCCTACAAGGTAGGACATCCATTCCTCTTACAATAGTAAAGTGCTGTAAGCCCTTATGGGTGTTCTTCCTAATATGCATATTTCTTTGCTGTCCATGATTGATATGCATCTCTTGTCACCTGTCCTATCATATTTTTGAAAATGACATGATGTGAATGATTATTGTGTCATTCATTGCTTACGGGCATTACTTATTTTCAAAATAATTATGCTCTGTATTTCATGTCTTCATCCAAACATTTCTTTACTACTGCAATTGTTTTTATCACATTGTACAGCTCTATGGCAGATGAAGGCTTACATAAAACATTTCTTACTGTTTGGCATGCTGCTAGATCATCAGAAAGTGTGATTGGGCCTCTGTTATGACACTTTCTTGTGTGTTGGTGCTGTTGAATTGCTGTTATGTTACTATTCCCTGTAATTCCTTGTGAGTGTTCAGTATAGCAATATATGAGATGTGTGCCATTTGCCAATGTAAAACTTGAAATCATGAAATGTCATCTGATCTGTGTTGTCATTTGTCACTTATGTATGTTGAGTGTTTTTATATTACCATTTAGCATTTACATGACTATACAACACAAGCTTGTCTATTACATGTTTATAAGTGATAAACCCCTTACCTACAAGGTGCCAATAACAGTTATTTGCCAAAACATGCACGTCACTTTCAGATGTGCATGACACAATAGCTGTAAGGTTCATTTGTTCTTGTGTATACATCCTGAGGTGAAGAATGCAGCAGTGGCATATATGTCATATGCAATAACTGCAGTCTGTGCATTTATCCTATAATGCATCTTCTGTCTTTGCTAACTTTTATCTGAACTCAGCATTTTATTAACATGTATATCACGTTAACTCACCTTTGTTATGCAACAGCTTTATGTCCTTCTCAAATCTTTTGTTAACATGTCCGTTTTTATTTATGTGCTAGGTCAAATATTGTCATTGAGATTAATCATCATTACATCACTATGGCAGCATTTATGTTTCTGTGACACTTCAGCACATTTGCTTGAGTGAATACAACAGATAAATGATAAATAAATAAATAAATAAATAATGGCAGCCATTTGCAACCTCTACTCTCTCTTGTCAGCTTCATATCATCACATCCTTTCCTGGATTTCCATAGCTGTGTGGAATTTATAGCCTTTGCATTTATTAAGAAAGCTACAGGATAAATTTATGATAGACAGAGCCTACTATGATATTATATTTATACTTGTTGCTTAAAGAAAAATACAATTGTACTACTTCTGGGACATTAAAGAAATTCTTTAACAGAATGTTTACTTATCCCCATTGAGGGCTTTAATTTACAGTGATGGCTCATATGTATAGATGCAGCTATTATTTACGTGTGTGTGTGTGTGTGTGTGTGTGTGTGTGTGTGTGTGTGTGTGTGTGTGTGTGTGTGTGTAATTTATATTTTGTACACTGCTTCTCTATTGTATACAGTTTATTTTTTCATTTGTTATTATCTTCCATTTATGGTTTCTGCATTACTGCCCTAGAGACAGCATTAAAATGTTGCAATAAAATTAAAATAGACTACTACAAATACACTTAAGATAACAGCTATCTTTTAAATAATGTCAGGCTGAGTCACAGAAACATTTTATCTGTCAGTGTTTATTTTATTATAGGATTCCATCCATTACACTCTCCAAGACAACTCAATAAAAATATTTAGTTATCTTTTTCGCAGGATAAGTATCTTCCTACACTAGAGTAAAGATCCTGGGGAAGGTATTTATAGGTGATATCCACAGAGAGATATTTTAAACAAAAGCCTGCTCCATTTGTGCACCATTCTGATAAGAGAAATGTTTCATTCTTTCTACATACATGGCCATTCTGTATATTTGGAATGTGCTCCAAATTATAAAATAATGAGTTAAGTGCATTTTAATTTTCACTTCACTATTTTGCCTTTTCCTTTCATTCATTCATTCATTCATGTTTATATTCCCTGATTCCTTCTTATGCAGTTTAGAGTACTATGACAGCCAGATTGTGTCCTAACACTCAGTGGGCACTGTACAGAAATAATAATTATGGTCAGGATACTAATTTATTGCTCAATACACACAGAGAAACACAAAGAAGGACAGACAGACAGGTACAGTCACAGATTCAAAATCATGCTCATGTGCACACATTCACCCCCCCCCCAAAACATACACACAAATACACACACAAATACACACACACACACACACACACACACACACACACACACACACACACACACACACACACACACACACACACACACACACACACACACACACACACATACATAAAGCACTAACATCTTTGGCAATCTGGAGGATCATCATATATCTGTAGCATGTCTTTGGGATGCAGGAAGTAACTGGAGCAAATAGGTATCAATAGATAGTTACTTAAGACAGAACTGTTGTGAGATATAGAATAATGCACACATACTTTTTTAAACTAATGATTCTTAAGATGTTTTGCTTTCTGAAGCTAATTCAAGTAACAAATCTTTGGAGAAGGATATACCTTCCTTACCATACTCAGTACTGAACTGTACAGTATTTGATGCAAAAATGTGCAATTTTTGCATTTTATTTTGTTGATCAAGATGGCCCCATGAAAATTTTCTCACAGGGGAAAACCCGTATAATAACTTCATGAAAGACTGAACCCACAATGCTTCACTACCTAAAGTAATGTGTAGTCTAATATAATTTCATGCTAAATAAGACAAAAATGTCATCTAGATCTTGGAGATGGAATGACGTACATTGAAAATGGTCACTTGTGATAACATAATAGTGGTAAAACCACAATTTAAATAAGAAATTGCTCTTCTAAAGAAGTAAGTTGTTTAGCTTATCCACAGTACAGTGCTCTGCAGTTATATGTAAATCATTGACCAATACTGACCATGACTTAATTTCAATAGATGGAAATCACAGGGGAACAAAAAAGTAAACAATGAATCTAAAAAAAGTATAATTTTTTTTACAATTTTTGTAGCTTTAACATAAGGAATATATCTGAAAATAAAATTAATTGAAAAAAGATACTTCATAAAGTGACCAATAAGATCAAATGAAAGAATTTTGCCAAACATAGTAGGGAGCATAGCTTCAGCCAAATAAAAGGACAACCGATGTACTATCAAATCAGAACTCAATGAAATAAGATATTGTATCAAATGGTTTAATTATACAAGTATAGGAGAAAGATACAATTCTGATAAAGTCCTGTTTTAGAAGTTGAAACCACTTAACTATTTATATAAACATTTGATAGTACATTGGCTGTCCTTTTATCTGGCCGAAGCTGTACTCCCTACTGTTTTTTGGCAGAATTGTTTCATTTGATTGCAATCATCTGTTTTCTGCCTGGCTGTTTTTGTGGTTATTGACCAATAAGATCCTCTAAATTCAATAGAAGAAATCATCAGCCATATGACTTAGTTGATGCTTTGGTACAGTGACTTATCTTTCCACAATTAAATCTCTTTGATATTTAGTTATTTGCTTGTTTTTTGTTGTTGTTGCTGTTGAGATGAGGTCATCCTCCTTAAACAAACTGTGAGCTCTGATGTCTCCTCTGAAGACACAGAGGTATTCAAACCTGTTTCATATTTAACCAAACAAACTCTTGAATGGCTCATGGAAACAATGCTGTCAGCGCTGCGTTTCAGAATATGATGTTGCGTTAGCTGTTGCACCAGTGATTCTTTAGCTGAGCTACATGAGTTTTTTTCAATTCATATTACACATTTAGTAATGAAAGAACATTAAATGGAACTGTTATATAAAATTTTAAGATGTGAGCTAAGATATAAGTCTAAACAGATTACAAATTACACTGTTATCCCAAATATAACACTGTAAGATATCAGATAATGATAGCTAGGCCATTTAAAGTCTCATGCAAGAGATTTAATTGTGGAAAAATAAAGTTTGAACTGATAAAAATTGAATTACAAAAGTTCAACTGAACTGCAATAAGTGAAACTGATTACAGTTAAAATTTGTTAGCAAAATTGTTATATGATATTCTTGAGACTACTTCAGGGATAACATACAAAGGAAAATTGAAAAAGAGACTTCAAAAATGATAGAGCTGAAAATTAATTCAATTGCATTAAAGGAAACAGAATTGTTTTCCATATATTTAGGAGGCATTCTACAAAACAAAATAAGGCTAAGCTAGGTTAACAGGGATTTGTAATTGAGAATCAAAAATGAAAAACTGATAACTTTGAATAGGGGTTAGTAAGAGCTGAGAATAAAAATGAGTACTATAATTATATTAATTACATTACTTCTTATAAAACAAATAAGAACTCAAATATCTTCAACTTATGATATCTAATTCTTAGTTAACAGTTAATGCCTTTAATCACCATTTCTCTAGATTATGTGGCAAAATAGCTCCTTTGACAGATGCTAGTTTACCTTCCACTATTAACGATCTGATTTGTACAGTTATGACATCAAACATGATAAGGTCTTCAATAAACAAACTAAAAACGAGCACTTCTATGAGTCCAGATTTTCTACCAACTATTATGTTAATAAATCGAAAGTTTGATCTGTTTAATCCATTACTACATGGGTCTGATAATGTTATTATGCAGTAGGATGGTATCCATGAGTTGAAATGTTTCTAATATTACATCAATATACAAAAAGAGTAATGCAGAATGTGTGTATAATTATAGCCCCATAACTTTAACAACTATTTGGAGTAAATGTTTTTAAAGATTTCTACTTGTTATAATCAAGTCAGAGAAAATAACAACTGAAGCAACTGGTATGCAATAGCATGGTGTTATAAGTGGTCATTCCACATTGACCAACATGACTGACTTTTGTAATAAGGTTACCACAGCTATGGCTTTAGGCTTAAAATGTAGCACTGTGCTTTTAAATTTAACAAAACCCTTTGATTTACTACCCCACACATCAGTCCTTGCAGCTTCATCTAATAGTAAGTATAAAGTACAGTAGAGAGTCGGTTATCCAAACGTCAATTATCAGAAACGTCAGTTATTCAAACGCAGCCTTCCAAAGTTTTTGGGTAGGAAAAATCATAAAGTCTGAATATGTAGACATTACATGTATTCACTTGTGTATGCTTTATGAGCGTATAGCCCACTCATGTGTGAAAAATATTCTTTATTGTCCTCTGGAATCACTGAATGGTTGAAAAGCATGCAGAAAAAGCAAGATTTTTGCAGTTTTTTGTCTGGTTCAATGTATGTTTGATTATCCGAACAGTTTGATTATCTGAACTACCCTATGTCTTAATTAGCTCAGATAATCGACTCTCTACTTTATACTTAATCTGATGGATACAGAACTGGTGGGGTTCAGAGTACTGAGAGCAAAACTAGGGAAATCATGTGCACTTGTCACTCCAATGTTTCTGAATCTGGCCCCATGTACCATTGCTTTGCATATTATTGATTGTTTTTTCATGAAAACTATATCCCTTTTTCCTGAAAAAAATCCTTGGTCCAATGGGCTCGTGCAATCAATAAACGCATAAATCTAATGGAAATCTACAAAACCCAGATCAGATCTATAAAAGAGTCCTCTGTAATAAACATGTAATCATGGCATTAACCATTTTTTACTATTCATTTTTTTCTGTAATAGCATCCTACTTAAATATTGTGTCAGTTTCCAAAAACATACAACAGAGCTTCACAGGTTACATGCTAACTTTTATAGACATGCAGTGCAAATTCATACCTGCTTCAAAGCCAGCCACAGCAATTCAAATAATTTGCAGTGAGGGTCCCAACCCTAAAACAACTGTATGATTTCCTATTTGCATATTTTCAAAGATGGACCATAAAAATCTATTTTTGGAATCAATGTTGGAAATAACATCAAAAGCTTGAGGCACAGCCCATCCCCAAACGTAATGTTTTGGAGAATCTACCTAATTATTGCACAAGATGGTGGTGTCTGGACAGAAGTCAAATCTGTGAGAGTAGCGAACACACACACACACACACACACACACACACACACACACACACACACACACACACACACACACACACACACGCAACCATTCACCCACTCATATTACGGTGCATTATTTTATAGTTAGAATTCTTACTTAAGTTATTCTAATCTGTCTCATGATAATACATGCAACAAAAGTATAATATGTTTATTGTAAAGAAAGTATGACGTTTAGCCTGAGTGTTATTATGATGTGATAGAATGACTATTTACCTGACATTAGATTCTTTCTGTTTTGTACCCACTGACTGCTTTAAAAGCTTGAGTTCCCCTGCATAAAGAGGGTATTATCAAAGATCAAGATGCCGGTGCACATTCAAAAGGCAACATACTGACTAACATTGAAGAATTCATTAAGAATGCATGACTTTTGTGATCCCAACTACACTTTTTTCCATGGCTTCACCAACTAGTGTCTATCCCTTTTTCTAAATCTGCCTTTAGATTTGCCATTCACTTTCATTTTTACTTGCTTTGCGCACTTTTTTTAGCTTCTTCAGTTCTCTTGTCTGCAGTTCTGTGGTCATTTCTTTAATTCAAGAAATTCCCCTTCCATTTGCATAAGCAGTCTTCTTATCTGCTTTGTTGAACAATTTAGGTGTTTCTTGTCCATACTCTGTTTTTTTTCTATATATCCTCAACCTTTGCTGTTTGAATGCTACTTCTTTCTTAATTTTCAGCTGTGTGTTCTGTGTACCTGTTTCTAATTTCCCATTTCAGTCTCAGGAAGATCCATAGCTCAGTGGAGTCTGCCTTTTTAAAGTTAAAATCTTTATAACCAAACCAGGTGGCTAAAACATTATTAGATTAACAAAAACCAAGTATAGGATAACTTTGGAAAATATGGTCACCAGGTATTCAATTAACGCAAAAAAAATTGTAGAAAAATGTTGTTTATTGTGCACTTTTGTCCTATTTAAGAACTTCACCAAAATAAAACCATCACATCCTTTCAGTTCCTATTAAGTAAAATTTTAGCTTGTTAAGAACAGTTACGAATAGTAAGTCACATGTATCAATCAATAAAATCTTAAAGAACTATGCCTAAAATAAGCCCATCAATAAATAATAAATTAATAAATTACTTGTACCTAAACAGCGTTTAATAGAAATACATATATAAAAAAAAGTTTAAAAAGACAACATAATCATATCCAGTATTTAATATGTATCCTCAATCTTTCAGTTTCAAGGCATTGAGTTTAAGTAATGGCTGAATGGAAAGATATTCAATAAGTCTTGGAAAATTAAGGGCATTCGGCCTAAGTTGCCAAAAAAGCTCTTGGTGCAGAAGTTTATTTTTGCCATTTCCCTCCCCGGGCATTGGAGGTTACTTTTTCAAGAATCCCAAAGTGAAATCTGTCAAACTGCTTACAAGTTAGTGTCTGTACAATGCATTTTGTCATTCTTATTCCTTAAATCATAATTGTGCTCTTAAATACTTTTACACAAACATCTTTTCATTTACCCACATAAAATGTAGGGCAGGTTAAGCATTTTGCTAAATAAACAGGTCCCTTTGTTTAACAGTTTCCTTTGTCAAAATGTACCATGGTTCCTGCACCATTTTCAAGATTCAAAGTTTCTGCCTCAAGGACATATGAACTTTCAATGCAACCAAATGACAAAATATGAAATGAAATACAAGACGAAGAAGATGAACCACCAGGTGAAACTTTTAATCCTGGTACCTCAGCCTTTCGCCTTCAAGGGATCCCTTGAATGTGAAAGGCCGAGGTACCAGGACATAAGAACTTTGTTTGCAAAACCCACACTTTGACATCTGTCTAAACAGCCTATCAAAATTCTGGTCTGTTTCAACCATATTTTTTACATCACATCTGGTTTTATATACAGATAAAGGTTTCCTTCCCATCATATTGAAAATATCCAGTTCTGCCTTAAAAATGTTCCAATTAATATTCACTATGCATTTGACATCTTTACTGTATTTGTTATATTCTAAAATCATAGCACATTCAAACTTATTCAAAGGAGTATCTAAAACTGGAAATTGTGTCTTGCCATTATTTGGAAGTCCCTCACATAATAGGGGTTTGAATCTTCTTCCCCATTGTAATAAAGCCTCCCCCACAATATCATGAACTAATTATTTTAGGTAGCCCCTAGAAATAAACATTCTGGAAACAACTTCAAGCTCACAAACCAAATCACCTTTGCTATTGGTCATCCTTGCCACCCTAACACACTGACCTTTAACTAAACATTTTTTTCTGAAAAAAGGATGGCAACTTGAAAACTACAGATATGTGTTACTAAAGGTAGGTTTCCTAAAAATATTGGACCTAAAACCATCATCAGCCAGGGTAATCAAGGTATCCAAGTAGTTTATATTGGTTCTGTCAAAGTGTGAGATAAACTTGAAAAACTCTGAGGTATTGTTCAAATATACTATAAAATCATCAATCAATGTTACAGGTCCATCCCAAAGAATAAATATGTTATCCAGGAACTTAAGGTATAGATTAATGTACTTGAAAAATTCACTTTTGAACAAGAATGATCTTTCCCAGCTCATCTCAACCCTTGACAATATTCTCTCCTGGTTCTCTAACAACATCACTAATGAAACTATAATCCTGGGTGATGTTAATGTTAACAGGTCAACAATTCAATCTCCTACAAACTCACTTAATGTATACTTGTACAACTTCACTCAGCTTATTAACTCAACAACTATGTCTTCCAAAAACTTCCTTACTAAAAGCACCATGGATTGGATTCTAGTTTCTCATCCACATTGCATCTCTGATAGTGGCACTCTGCCCGATCCATTAGGCGACCACTTCTACACTTTTGCCCACCATCTTCCCTCCTCTATACAACTAACTCATACCTACACCTTCACTTGCAGTCTAAAAAACTTTAATCCTAGCACATTCTCAAATGCACTAAAAAATTAACTGGAACCCACTAAAAACCCTTCCTTTAGAAAATGCTGTCACCTCCTTTAACTCAACTTTCCTCAACTTGCTTGACTCCTTTGCCCCTCTGAAAACAAAATGCATAAGAAGCAATTCTGTACCTTGGCTAACCAAAAATACCTTACTAGCCATGCGATTCCAGGATAAAAATAAAAGTAAAAATCCTCTCTCTAAGCACAAAATTGTGAGTGAAAAGTGAAAAGCAACAAAAGCAAGAGCACTGACAGTACCACGGTTGGGAAATTTATTACAAAAATAAAGAAAAGATCAAAACAAAGTTACAAAGAATAAATCCTTACAAAACAGTGGTAAGTGCTTTCAGGGATCTACCCCTTCATCAGACAACAGTTAAAAATCCCATAATTCATTAAATACTGGAGGTTAGTCACATGATGTTTTAAAATTTCAGTTGTACCCAATAAGGACATAACAATTAGTGCATCAGTACATATTAGCACAGTTATGCAATTAAAGAGACCATACACTAAAGAAATTATAGCTAAGATAAATAAGAAATGTGTATAACCTTGTATGGTGTATAACTATATATAATAAAAATCTGATAATCCTAGCGACAACACTATTTATCTATATATATATATATATATATATATATATATATATATATATATATATATATATATATATATATATATATATATATATATATATATATATATATATATATACATATATATATATATATATATATATATATATATATATATATATATACATATATAAAAAAATACATAAATATACAATACCAGTGCATCCAGCTTATATAGATACATACATTAAAAATTTTTATGTGAAATATAAAGTGCTAATATATCTATAGAAATAAATAATCAGACAATCTAAAATACAATGTATAAAATATATAGAAAATGTATTGTAACATATTAAAAATCTAAACATTCAAGAGAATCAATGTTTCAAAGGTCAAGCTTTTAAAAAAGGTGACACCATTTGATTCAACCTTGGGGGCTTGTCTGCATTAAATCTAATAATCCATCTCTCCTCAGCAACTTCTGTGTCATTAGATAAATTACCCTACCTTAATTTCTCAGACAATATTTGTAAAACCAGAAATTTAAAAATATGTTCAAGTCCTGTATTCATGTTGTGAATAGCAATTGCACTATTCTCCTTACAGTTCCTAATATCCCTATAATGTTCCAGGATCCTGTCCTTCAGGCATCTATTGGTCTTACCTATGTAGAAGCTGTAACATACACCACAGTAGGCAAAGTAGACCATGTCTAATGTGGAACAATCAGTGTAGAGATTACTGTTATGTCTGAATATTTTCGAGGGATGTGTAAAAGTCCTGCCATTGTGTATGTGTTTATATGCTCCACAATTTCTACACATGTATGTGCCCAATCTATCTGATCTACTGACAGTATTGGTTGCAGCATTACTATAACATAGTTCATTTCTCAATGCTCTATTGTTCCTAAAAGTGAAACTTGGCTTAGTACCAATTATACCCTGTATGTTGTCAATCATGGATAGAATACCCCAATTTTTGGTTACTACATCACATACTACAAGTATGTTGCTTGCAAAAGTGAGTGGCATCCTAAGTGTGTTATCTGTGTCTGTATGTATATGCCTTACCTCATCATGATCATTGACTTGCCCTCTTGCTGAAGTTGTAGTGTGCGTATCATAATAGGGTCTACATCTACCCGCTCTGTTGCTCCAACCATCTAGAATGCACCTATCTATAGTTCTAGCATCATAGCCCCATTTAAAAACTCAGATTTAAGTTGGTCCAGGGCTATTTGTAGTTTATTATCATCATTAAACAGTCTCATAATCCTGTATACTTGGCCTTTGATGATGTTGACCTTGGTGTGGTTTGGGTGCATACTGGTGTTATGTAGGAACGTGTTTTTTCTAACATGTTTCCTAAACAAACCAGTTCTCATCTGGTTTAATTCATCTTTTCTTACTTTGACGTCAAGAAAGTCAATTTCAGTCATGGAATATTGAGAGGTAAATCTAAGAAATTGAGTGGTATTATTGAGGTAACTGAAAAATGCATTTAGCTCTACTTCTGTACCATTCCACAGCAAAAAAATATCATCCACAAACCTGACATACCACTCGATATCCCTGCCATATGTACTATTGGTTAACACATTTGTGCGTTCCCATTGAACCAAGGAAAGGTTGGTGTAGCTATTCGCACAAGCTGTGCCCATAGCCACACCAACCTTCTGCAAGTATTTCTGTTGTTGAAATAAGAAAACATTATTGGTCGGTACTATATCTAACAAAGCACAAATGAGGTCACATTTGTTCTTGTTATAGTCTACACTGTGAAGTAGTTCCCTTATGGTCTCTATTCCCCATTCATTCGGAATCACCGGGAATAATGATTCTATATCCATTGTTACCAAGAAACAATAATGGTTGGTATCTATATTCATCCATTTCATCCTAAGAGTTTCAAGAAAAACCTTAGAATCTCTTAGCACACTCTCACAATTAGATAGGAGTGGATGTAGATTCTTCTCAATAAAAATAGATAGAGGTTCAGTAACTCATCCTTTACCCAAAACTATGGGACGCATGGGTGGAACTGACAAATGCTTATGTATCTTAGGTAAACCATAAATCTCAGGTATAGTGGGATTACTGACCGAAAAGTATTCAAACAGTTCCTCATTAATCATACCGGTAATTAACAAATCAAACATCAAAAAAGATACTTTATCAATAACACTTCTTACAACATTGTTAGATATATTCTGATATGTGGAGTAATCATCTAATAATTGTAACATTTGTTCAACATATAGCTGTTTATCCATCACCACTATTCCCCCTCCCTTGTCTGCCGGTCTTATTTCAATAGAATGCATGTGTTTTAAATCAATCATAGCATGATATTCATCTTTGCTCAAATTATAGAAAGTGTTAGAGCTGCAATTTTTGCTCACATCCAACTTCTCTCTTAGTTCTCAGTCACAAACGTCAAGGAATGTTTCAATAACTGCACTACATGGTGGAATAAACATACTCGGTTTTTTAAATAAATTGCTGGTCATATGAGGGCTGTTGCCAAACAAAGTTTTAAGTGTTAAAGTCCGGCCAAAAAGTCTAAGGTCTTTTATTACATCAGTAAAATCAGCTTTCTTTGCTGGAACAAAACTGAGCCCTTTATTTAAAAGTCTCACCTGGTTTTCAGTCAATGGGTGTGATGAAATGTTAAAAATCAAACTTTCCTCAACCTCTTTCTGTCCCTCTGCACTCAGTGGTCACCACTGACTGCGATACGTCGGCCTTCCTCTTATTGGCAGGGGTTCCTGTAGTAAAAAATGATCCATGTTGTTCACTGGGTTAAGGTCATTAGATAAACTGTTAGAAGGTAGCTGAATGTTTCTCGTTTCTTTGGGTTTAACCACCGGAGCATCGCTCCTATCAGGTTGTAGTGTATGCACTTTAGAACCAAAAACCGGCTTTGCACTGTTTTTTACAACACCAGCAAAGCTGGCAGTTGCTTCATTGCATATTGCTTGCTCAGACTCAGTTGCAGTGGGTGTGTCACCTATTCCTTCATTCAAATTAACGTCGTCATGGCATTGCCTCTGTGGAGCTGCTGATTGGATCCCCCGAGATGTCCGTCTGGTCTGGCTCTTGGGAGGGTGTTCCCTCACCCAAGAGAATACATTCCCATGTGGGAAATCATTAAAATCCCTGTGCAATTTATGGGATTTAACTGCAGCAAGTCTTTTCTCATAGTTTAATATATTTTCATGAAAAGCATCCAGCTTTGTACCTACTATTTGTGTAGAATAGCTATCTATAATGCTGCCATGGACAATATTAATGTCTTTAGTTGGCTCGTCCTCTTGTGGACGGAAAATGTCTATCAGTAGATGCAGGTATTTGGAACTGCACTTTAAGTTTATGATAGGCCAACGCCTAAGAAGTTCTGGATATGTTTAACCATAGTTTGGCATGGTCAATACGCGTAGCCCTCTAGGGACAATATTCTGTTGTAAACATGCTTCCAAGTGGAAGCGTTGCCACTGGAGCCGTTTAATCTTATACAATTTATTTTCCAGATCTCTATAGATGGTATTAAAATTGTTTAGCTGTTCAGAGTTGTCAGCATATATTGTATTCATTGTTTTCAGCTCTATGTTCAATAAGGGGTTCACATCTGTTGTTAGTAGTCCATTCAGGCGTTCTACAGGACAAGTTTTGGAGCCACTAACCATATTTGCATCGCTGTTCAGCTCAGTTGTAATAGAAACATTTCCTTCTGCCATGTTGCTTTAGAGAGGCAAAATAAGTAGAAAAAAAAAGTAAAAATCCTCTCTCTAACACAAAACTGTCAGTGAAAAGTGAAAAGCAACAAAAGTAAGAGCACTGACAGTACCACAGCTGGGAAATCTATTACAAAAATAAAGAAAAGATCAAAACAAAGTTACAAAGAATAAATCCTTACAAAACAGTGGTAAGCGCTTTCAGGGATCTATCCCTTCATCAGACAGCAGTTAAAAATCCCATAATTCATTAAATACTGGAGGTTAGTCACATGATGTTTCAAAATTTCAGTTGTACCCAATATGGACATAACAATTAGTGCATCAGTACATATTAGCACAGTTATGCAATTCAAGAGACCATACACTAAAGAAATTGTAGCTAAGATAAATAAGAAATGTGTATAACCTTGTATGGTGTATAACTATATATAATAAAAACCTGATAATCCTAGTGACAACACTATATACCCATATATATATATATATATATATATATATATATATATATATATATATATAGATAGATAGATAAAAACAGGGGCTATGATGCTAGAACTATAGATAGGTGCATTCTAGATGGTTGGAGCAACAGGGCGTGTAGATGTAGACCCTATTATGATACGCACACTACAACTCGAGCAAGAGGGCAAGTCAATGATCGCGATGAGGTAAGGCATATACATACAGACTCAGACAACTCACTTAGGATGCCACTCACTTTTGCAAGCAACATAAGTGTAGTATGTGATGTAGTAGCCAAAAATTGGGGTATTCTATACACGACTGACAACCTACAGGGTAGAATTGGTACTAAGCCAAGTTTCACTTTTAGGAACAATAGAGCATTGAGAAATGAATTATGTTATAGTAATGCCGCAACCAATACTGTCAGTAGATCAGATAGATTGGGCACATACATGTGTAGAAATTGTGGAGCATGTAAACACATACACAATGGCAGGACTTTTACATATCCCTCGAAAATATTCAGCCATAACAGTAATCTCTACACTGATTGTTCCACATCAGACATGGTCTACTTCACCTACTGCGGTGTATGCTACAGCTTCTACATAGGTAAGACCAATAGACGCCTGAAGGACAGGATCCTGGAACATTATAGGGATATTAGGAACTGTAAGGAGAATAGTGCGATTGCTATGCACAACATGAATACAGGACCTGAACATATTTTTAAATTTCTGGTTTTACAAATATTGTCTGAGAAATTAAGGTGGGGTGATTTATCCAATGACACAGAAGCTGCTGAGCAGAGATGGATTATTAGATTTAATGCAGACAAGCCCCCAGGGTTGAATCAAATGGTGTCACTTAAACCTTTTTTAAAAGCTCGACCTTTGAAACATTGATTCTCTTGAATTTTTAGATTTTTAATATGTTACAATACATTTTCTATATATTTTATACATTGCATTTTAGATTGTCTGATTATTTATTTATATATATATATATATATATATATATATATATATATATATATATATATATTAGCATTTTATATTTCACATAAAAAATTTTAATGTATGTATCTTTATAAGCTGGATGCACTGGTATATTTATGTATATTTGTTATTTTTATATATATATATATATATATATATATATATATATATATATATATATATATATATATATATGTATATATTTATATATATATATATCTATATATATATATATATATATATATATATATATATATATATGGATATATAGTGTTGTCACTAGGATTATCAGGTTTTTATTATATATAGTTATACACCATACAAGGTTATACACATTTCTTATTTATCTTAGCTATAATTTCTTTAGTGTATGGTCTCTTTAATTGCATAACTGTGCTAATATGTACTGATGCACTAATTGTTATGTCCTTATTGGGTAAAACTGAAATTTTGAAACATCATGTGACTAACCTCCAGTATTTAATGAATTATGGGATTTTTAACTGTTGTCTGATGAAGGGGTAGATCCCTGAAAGTGCTTACCACTGTTTTATAAGGATTTATTCTTTGTAACTTTGTTTTGATCCTTTATTTTTGTAATAAATTTCCCAGCTGTGGTACTGTCAGTGCTTTTACTTTTGTTGATTCCAGGATAAAGCCTGGAAATTTTACTCCAAAAATAAAACTATCACCACCTTAATGAATTTAAAACACTTCTTAACAAAGTAAAAAAAATATTATCTCAGACCTCAAAGCCTACTTCTCTACACTCCAAACCAACTATAGCACCAACCCCATAAAATTCTGGCATGGAATCTCCTCCCTTCTCAACCCTGTCAAAAAAGAAAACCCCTTCCCTGATCCAGATGCCTCTGACTTGGACTTAGCCACCCAATTTAACACTTTCTTAATCGATTCCATAAGTAAACTTACATCATCCTTCACTTCCCATTCAGCTTCGCCACCCTTATTTCCACCTATCCATCTGTCTCCTAGCATCTCCTGCTCCCAACCTCCTCCTTTCTCCTTCAACCCCATCCCTACAGCCACCATAAAAAAACTTCTACTAACATTAAACCTGGCTTCAATGCCCCTGATGATATACCCTCATATTTTTTTAAAAGTTGCCGATGAAGGCATAGCTCTTCCCATCTGCATTCTTATAAATCAATCTATTGCTGAATGTCAAGTTCCCCAGCTCTGAAAAAAGGGCTTTATTATTCCACTCCATAAAAGTGGTAATAACAATAATATCACAAACTTTCGACCTATCGCTATCTTATCTCCCATTTCTAAACGTATCGAAAAATGCATCCATCGACAACTTCTACCTTATCTCATAAACAACCAGCTTCTAACCCCTACTCAACATGGTTTCAGACTCGGCCACAGCACTACCACAGCTCTCCTCTCCTTTCTAGAAACAGTTAATAAGGCCCATGACACTGGGCACATCGTGTCCACTCTCCTCCTTGAATCCACTAAGGCATTTGACACTATCTCTCATAACTTTCTTTTCACTAAACTCTCCAAACTAAATCCATCCCACTCCTCTATTTACTGGTTTACCAGTTACCTCTCAAACAGGCAACAAGCAGATGGAAAAAAGCCACCTCCCCTTTTCTCAATACTCCCATAGGTGTCCCCCAGGGTTCAATTTTAGGCCTCCTTCTATTCAATATATTCATAAACGATTTCTACCAAGCCATCCCAAATGCCAACCTTGGCCAATATGCCAATGATGCAACAATAATATGCTCTGCCTCTTCTATACCCAGCCTAGTTAAATTAACCCAAGATGCCTTCTCCTCCACTGAACAATGGATAATGGACAACCATCTAGCACTCAATGCTACTAAAACTAAACTCATGATATTTATGGCTTCCAAAACTACCACCCTAGATAAAACTTCATTCTCAGTCACCAGTCAAAATAATACCCCTCTCGAAATAGTCTCTAATGCTAAACTGCTAGGAGTCCTGATCGATGACCAGCTAAAGTTTGATCATCATCTACAAGTAAATATAAAAAAAATACAAAAAATAAGCATGCTTTACTGCCACAACTGTTACATCTCTCCCTCCACTAGGGTCACCCTCGTCAACACTTATCTTAACCCATCCCTCCTATACAGTGCCTCTATCCTTACTAACCTGCAATCCTCCCTCAAGACTAAACTCTCCTCTTGGTATAATAAAATAACAAAATTTGCAACCGGCCATAGATCCACTTCCCATCACTGCACTGCCCTACACCAACTGAATTGGCTTGAGCTGTTCAAGTACCTCATCTATATTCAACTTGTCCAAGCACACAAACTTATTTTCACCCCCTCTCTCTATCCCACTCTTGCCACCACCTTTAAAATGCACCAACCAAATAGACTTTTGAGATCTAATTCCCAGTGTTTAATTGAACTGCATAAACTTGCCCGTCCACCAGGCAAACATCTAATGTCCTTCTTTCTAGCACACCATTGGAATTCCCTCCTACCTCTCATCCATACCACCAGCAGCCTCTCGCCATTCAAAACCTTACTTCACACACACCTAACTTCAGTGTGGGAATGCTCTTGCTCCCACCCCACTGTGGGAATGCTCTTGCTCCCACCCCACATAATCTCCCTACACTATAGCTACTCTCTATAAGCTATAATTCACAATAGCCTCCCATTGTTTTATACCCCTAATAAACTCTAGGAATTTGCATACCTCCTAGAATGGTATAATTCAGTAGCCTAGAAATTAATTGCATGAATTAGCATAACTGTTAAAAAATTTAGACTGTTTCTGTTATTGCATTGTGCTAATATGTTAAAATGTTAAAAACTTTGACTGTTTGTAAATATTACTCTTGTTGCATTGTACTAATATGTGCACTCTACTAATATGTGTTTTTCTGTGTGTTTAATTTTGCTTCATTTGTGCACATTACATTTCTCTAATAACTTACTCATGTTAAATCTGTAATTTGTAATTTTCTGGAGCTTTTCTCCCCAGGAGTCAATTGAAAACAAGCTAATCATGGCCCAATGGACTATCCTGGCAAACAAACTATAAATAAATAAATCACTAAATAAATAAGTAAATAAGAGCACTAAATTAGCATGCACTGGGGTGCAAGCAGTGCCCATAGCCACCCCCTTTTATTTGTTTGAATAACTCCCCTTCAAAAAATATAAAATTATCATTAAGTATCAAGGAGGTCAACTCCACTATAAAGTTTATCATTGGACAAAACATTATATTCCATTAAATTGTTTTGAAACATTTGTAATCCTGCTTTGTTTTGGATACATATCTATAACATCAGTTGATAATAATACCATATTATACTTCCATAAATTGTTTTCTAATTGACCTAAAAAATCCGATGAATCCTTGACAAGGTGTGGAATTGTATTGTAATTTAGTTTAAGCCACCTATCCATTAATATTGCTAATGGGGAGGTTTTTCAACCATGGGCCACAACTACTAGTGTAAATGGAGGAGGAATGGGATCTTTGTGGACTTTGGGGATCCCAAAAATGGTTGGGATGATGGATTTTGTAATTTTCAAAAAATTGTAAGTCTGCCCATCAATTCTGGCACTAATGAAATAGTCTGATAATAATAGGTCAATTCGATGGTATGCTATATTGACCTAATCTTTAGACACCGGTATGTACGTATTTACATTGTTTAAAATGTTCAACATAGCACTGAAATAATCCACAGAGTTGAATAAAACCATCTCCCTCTCTTGTCAGGCTTCATGATGCTTATAGATCTATCCTTCCATAAATCATGAAGTAAACTCCTTTCTTCCTCAGTTAAATTACTACAATAATTAATGCCATGAAATTTTAGGATTCAGGATGCATGTTAAATACTGGACATGAATATGTTGTCTTTTTAAACTGTTTTTATGCATTTTTATTAAACACTTTTAGGTACACGTGATTTTTATTTAAAGGAAAGGTTTCACTGCATATTTGTAATAACTTGTTATTTATTGCTGGGCTTATTTAGGCATAGTTCTTTAAGATTTTATTGATTGATTCATGTGACTTATTATTCTTAGTTGTTCTTAACAAGATAAATTTGTATTTAAAAGGAACTGAAAGGATGGGGTGGTTTTATTCTAATAAAAGTCCTTGCACAGGATCTTAGGATGTAAGCACTCAATAAACATTTTTCTATAAATTTTTTTGTGTGAATTGAATACCTGGAGACCACCTTTTACAACTGTATCCTATGCTTGGTTAAAGTTTAACACTTTGACTATGTAAGTATGCAGGCTATCTCCCTTATTCAGAGTGACTTAGATTGTTGCACAGACACTGTTAGTTATGGGTTATTTTACTTCATAGGTTCATAGGTTCATAGGTTCGTACTAGGCTATCTGCCCTAGGGCATTTATAAGCCTAGCCAGAGTGTATGTGGCTTACACCACCCCTTAGGATGAGAATACTATGCCCTTTTAGGGTTTAGTTTACTATGCCTCTGTCTAGTAGTGACAAAGAGATGACCCCCGGGGTAAACCTACGATCTCCCATCCACTCGTCGAGATTTCTCTTGAATAGAGTCAGTGAGGGGCTCTGCCTAACATGGACTGGGATTCTGTTCCAGAGTGTAGGGAGCCTCTGGGTTATGAATCTGTCCCTCCAGCATGTTCTATTTATTTCTGTGTTGAGGTTTAAGTCACTTGTTCTCGTGGCTCTGATAGATTTGGATTTTCTGAGGTGGAGCATGTCCATTAATTCAGGATTGGACATGGCCTTGTCACGTCAGGCACAGATCACCTCTGAGTAGGCGGTATGCGACTGAATAGAGCTGGAGTTTTTCAGTCGGGCAGCATATGACATATGTTTAAGACCCTTTATCCTCTTGGTGAGGAACTTTTGGGGTCTTTCCAACTGCTGCAGGTGTCGGGTGAGATACATCCCATATGGGGCATTGTACTCAATCATTGGCCTGATAAGAGAAGAGTACAGGGGCACAATGACCTCTCTTGATCTAGATGTGAACCCTTCATGATAAGGTGGGAAATATAGAAGGTCTTCCTAACCACTTTGGCAATGTGAGTGTCAAATGAGAGGTTACTGTCAACCTGGGTCCCTAGGTCCCTGATTGCCTCTTCCGTACTTAATGGATTACCGCCTATGTGGTAATTTGTCGGTACCTTGTTTTTCCCAAAGGGTATGACTATACATTTTTGGCGTTTAGCTTAAGGCCATGGCTCTGGCACCAATTATCATTTCTATGAGGCCTCTCTGAAGGATGTTTGTGTCCGCTGGAGTATCAATTATGGCGCAGTTTGCAGTCATCTGCGAACTTTGTCAGCCACAATCCTCCTATGTTTGCCTGTACCTCGGAAAAATAAATGCGAACAAGAGGGTCCCAGGACTGAGCCCTGTGGGACACCGCTTGTGACTGGCTTGCAGAAGTCTGATATAGCTACAGCAACTCTGACCCTGTGGGTTCTGTCCTTGAGCCAGTTTGCAACCCATCTTGTGACATATGGGTTTACATTTAAGCTGGTGAGTTTGTCTATGATGCCCGAGTGGGGTATTGTGTCAAAAGGCTTTTGCAAGGTCAAGGTAGGCTGTGTGAACTGCCTTACCTCATCAATGGCCTTAGTGACTGTTTCAAAAAGTCCATCAAGTTCAGAAGGCAGGATCTGCCCTTGACAAAGCCAAATTGGGTAGGATCCAATGTCTGTAGGTCCCCAATGTCTTTGTTTATGAGTTCCATAATGATCCTCTCCATAGTTTTGCAGACCAGGCTTGTCAGGCTTATGGGGCGGTAATTTCCAGGGTCCGTAGAAGCATCGCCTTTGTGAAGTGGGACCACTGTTGCCGTACGCCACTCTTTGAGTACGTATCCTGTGGTAAGGCTAAGATTAAACAGCAGCCTTATGTATGGGTTTAGTTCATCTTGGAGTTCATGTAGCACACAGCCTGGGACACCATCCGGTCCCATTGATGCTGTGTTTTTAGCTTTAGAGAGGGCGGCTCTCACCTGGGCATCTGAGATGTTAGGGAGGCTACACTCTGCTGGGATAGTTATTTCTCCTTTTGGGGGGAGGGGGAGGAGAAATTTGCACTGAACCTGTCTGCCAGAATGTTGGCAATGTCAGTAGGTTCAGTGTATTTTGTGTCATTTTGGACTAACTCTGAGCATATCTGGGAGTTTCCACCCAGGTTTCTAACATAGCTAAAGAAGGCCTTGTGATTGTCTTTTGTGTCATTTGCGATTTTTTCTCTCAAAGTTGGCCTTGGATGATTTTATGAGTGATCGTAGTTTTTTGCTAGTACTGATCAGAGATGCCTTTCCTTTTAGGGATTTTGCTCTGCCATGTAGTATCTTCCTCCTTCTGTTGTAAAGTTTGTTTATGGCTGGGGTCCACCAGACCGGTTTCCTGCCTTTGGGGGAATGGGTCTTGGTTTTATTTGGGATTGCATGATCCATGCATTCTTGAAGGTGCCCATAGAAGGCATTTGCAAGGGATTCAGCAGTGTGGGTTGTGGTTTCCACTGGCCCAGGGGCCTTGAAAGATACCACTTCAGTCTTAAGAAGTGTGAAGTTTGCTTTTGAGAAGTTCTTCACTGTGGTCTTTTGTGCAGGGGTGGGGCGGGATGTGGATTTCCAGTGAGATTAATTTATGGTCTGATCTTACCAAAGAGAGATGTACTTCCAGTGTGGAGCATTTTGTCCCCATGTTTGTGATGATCAGGTCTAGTATATTGTCTCCTCTTGTGGGAATGGTGACTAGTTGTTCCATTGCATTTGAGTTTATGAATTCTAAGAACCTTTGGGCTAGAGTGTTGGGGCCTGAGTAATGTTCCCAGTCTATGTTTGGGTAGTTGAAGTCTCCCAAAATGATGGTATTTGGAGAGACATTCATACTCTCCAGTGTCTTCAGGAAGGCTGTGTGGGGTTCCTGAGTTTGAGAGGGTGGTCTTTATTATTCCACTCCATAAAAGTGGTAATAACAATAATATCACAAACTTTCGACCTATCGCTATCTTATCTCCCATTTCTAAACGTATCGAAAAATGCATCCATCTACATCTTCTACCTTATCTCATAAACAACCAGCTTCTAACCCCTACTCAACATGGTTTCAGACTCGGCCACAGCACTACCACAGCTCTCCTCTCCTTCCTAGAAACAGCTAATAAGGCCCGTGACACTGGCCACATCGTGTCCACTTTCCTCCTTGACCCCTATAAGGCATTTGACACTATCTCTCATAACCTTCTTTTCACTAAACTCTCCAAACTAAATCCATCCCACTCCTCTATTAACTGGTTTACCAGTTACCTCTCAAACAAGCAACAAGCAGATGGAAAAAAGCCACATCCCCTTTTCTCAATACTCCCATAGGTGTCCCCCAGGGTTCAATTTTAGGCCTCCTTCTATTCAATATATTCATAAACGATTTCTACCAAGCCATCCCAAATGCCAACCTTGGCCAATATGCCAATGATGCAACAATAATATGCTCTGCCTCTTCTATACCCAGCCTAGTTAAATTAACCCAAGATACCTTCTCCTCCACTGAGCAATGGATAATGGACACCCATCTAGCACTCAATGCTACTAAAACTAAACTCATGATATTTATGGCTTCCAAAACTACCACCCTAGATAAAACTTCATTCTCAGTCACCAGTCAAAATAATACCCCTCTCAAAATAGTCTCTAATGCTAAACTGCTAGAAGTCTTGATCGATGACCAGCTAAAGTTTGATAATCATCTACAAGTAAATATAAAAAAAATACAAAAAATAGGCATGCTTTACTGCCACAGCCGTTACATCTCCCCCTCCACTAGGGTCACCCTCGTCAGCACTTATCTTAACCCATCCCTCCTATACAGTGCATCTATCCTTACTAACCTGCAATCCTCCCTCAAGACTAAACTCTCCACTTGGTATAATAAAATAACAAAATTTGCAACCGGCCATAGATCCACTTCCCATCACTGCACTGCCCTACACCAACTGAATTGGCTTGAGCTGTCCAAGTACCTCATCTATATTCAACTTGTCCAAGCACACAAACTTATTTTCACCCCCTCTCTCTGTCCCTCTCTTGCCACCACTTTTAAAATGCATGAACCAAATAGACTTTTGAGATATAATTCCCAATATTTAATTGAACTGCATAAACTTGCCCGTCCACCAGGCAAACATCTAATGTCCTTCTCTCTAGCACACCATTGGAATTCCCTCCTACCTCTCATCCATACCACCAGCAGCCTCTCGCCATTCAAAACCTTACTGCACATACACCTAACTTCACTATGGGAATGCTCTTGCTCCCACTCCACTGTGGGAATGCTCTTGCTCCCACCCCACATAATCTCCCTACACTATAGCTACTCTCTATAAGCTATAATTCACAATAGCCTCCCATTGTTTTGTACCCCTAATAAACTCTAGGAATTTGCATACCTCCTAGAATGGTATAATTCAGTATCCTAGAAATTAATTGCATGAATTAGCATAACTGTTAAAAAATTTAGACTGTTTCTGTTATTGCATTGTGCTAATATGTTAAAATGTTAAAAACTTTGACTGTTTGTAAATATTACTCTTGTTGCATTGTACTAATATGTGCACTCTACTAATATATGTTTTTCTGTGTTTTTAATTTTGCTTCATTTGTGCACATTACATGTCTCTAATAACTTACTCATGTTAAATCTGTAATTTGTAATTTTCTGGAGCTTTTCTCCCCAGGAGTCCATTGAAAACAAGCTAATCATGGCCCAATGGACTATCCTGGCAAACAAACTATAAATAAATAAATCACTAAATAAATAAGTAAATAAGAGCACCAAATTAGCATGCACTGGGGTGCAAGCAGTGCCCATAGCCACCCCCTTTTATTTGTTTGAATAACTCCCCTTCAAAAAATATAAAATTATCATTAAGTATCAAGGAGGTCAACTCCACTATAAAGTTTATCATTGGACAAAACGTTATATTCCATTAAATTGTTTTGAAACATTTGTAATCCTGCTTTGTTCTGGATACATATCTATAACATCAGTTGATAATAATACCATATTATACTTCCAGAAATTGTTTTCTAATTGACCTAAAAATCCCATGAATCCTTGACAAGGTGTGGAATTGTATTGTAATTTAGTTTAAGCCACCTATCCATTAATATTGCTAATGGGGAGGTTTTTCAACCATGGGCCACAACTACCAGTGTAAATGGAGGAGGAATGGGATCCTTGTGGACTTTGGGGATCCCAAAAATGGTTGGGATGATGGGTTTTGTAATTTTCAAAAAATTGTAAGTCTGCCCATCAATCCTGGCACTAATGAAATAGTATGATAATAATAGGTCAATTCGATGGTATGCTATATTGACCTAATCTTTAGACACCGGTATGTACGTATTTACATTGTTTAAAATGTTCAACATAGCACTGAAATAATACACAGAGTTGAATAAAACCATCTCCCTCTCTTGTCAGGCTTCATGATGCTTATAGATCTATCCTTCCATAAATCATGAAGTAAACTCCTTTCTTCCTCAGTTAAATTACTACAATAATTAATGCCATGAAATTTTAGGATTCAGGATGCATGTTAAATACTGGACATGAATATGTTGTCTTTTTAAACCATTTTTATGCATTTTTATTAAACACTTTTAGGTACAAGTCATTTTTATTTAAAGGAAAGGTTTCACTGCATATTTGTAATAACTTGTTATTTATTGCTGGGCTTATTTAGGCATAGTTCTTTAAGATTTTATTGATTGAATCATGTGACTTAGTATTCTTAGTTGTTCTTAACAAGATAAATTTGTATTTAAAAGGAACTGAAAGGATGGGGTGGTTTTATTCTAATAAAAGTCCTTGCACAGGATCATAGGATGTAAGCACTCAATAAACATTTTTCTATAAATTTTTTTTGTGTGACTTGAATACCTGGAGAACACCTTTTACAATTTTATCCTATGCTTGGTTAAAGTTTAAAACTTTGACTATGTAAGTATGCAGGCTATCTCCCTTATTCAGAGTGACTTCGATTGTTGCACAGACACTGTTCGTTATGGGTTATTTTACTTCCTTGTTTCAAATCCCCTCAGCCATGCTAAGTGCAGCATCCAGTGTTTTGTTCTTACTTGTACCTGTCTGTAATGATTAAATTATTTGAATCTCCTCTGTTTCATTGTTTGGATTTCCAGAACAGGTTTCTCTTATGAGGAATCCACATGCCCTCACTGTGTTCACATGGGTTTCTCTGTGTAATCTTGTTTCATTTCATCTCATAAAGACAATATAGTAAGCTTGTCTTCTGTGCTTTTTCCTTTGTCATTTTTACCCCTATGCCCAACCTACACTCTCTCTCTATCTCACGCTTTCTCTCCTGAGTGACATTCTGTCCACCATTTGTGTCTTTGTGTGTGTGTGTATGTGTGTGTGTGTGTGTGTGTGTGTGTGTGTGTGTGTGTGTGTGTGTGTGTGTGTGTGTGTGTGTGTGTGTGTGTGCACCCATGTTTGTGTGTGTGTGTGTGTGTGTGTGTGTGTGTGTGTCTATATCATATGAGCGAATCACACAAATTGCGAAAGCTCATAATATCGAACATACCGGACCTCGAACTTCCTATTGTGGGGGGGTTGCACCCCCCCCCCACTAAATATATATTCCAACTCCAAGATTGCACTACAGTGAGGAAAGGGCAAATATCCCATTCTTCACTGTACCGCAATCTCAGAAAAAGCACTTTGAGGTCCGGTAAATTCGATATTATGAGCGTTTACTATTTGTGCGATTCGCTCATTGATATAGACCCATGAGTGTGTGTGTGTGTGTGTGTGTGTGTGTGTGTGTGTGTGTGTGTGTGTGTGTGTGTGTGTGTGTGTGTGTGTGTGTGTGTGTGTGGACATAGCTATAGATATTGACAGACAGACAACATATATTAGATAGATAGATAGATAGATAGATAGATAGATAGATAGATAGATAGATAGATAAATAGATAGAAAGATAGACAGCTATATAAGGAGTCTCTTGGCCCAGGGTTAAGTAGTAAATCAAAGTCTTGATGTTTTTGTTACAAAAATGCTAACTTCTTCTGAAAGGAAAATAACTAAAACAAAGCAGAGTTTCTTTATTACGAGTTGAAGCAACCATAAGCACAGTGACCTTTGTCCTAGCAGGCCACAAAGAGCAGAATGCAGCAAAATCACCAGTGCTTCCAGATACATACACCAATCATTGATATGCTCAGAGTTTCTCCCAGAGTCTAGTTCTAAAAACAAAAAATACTCTGGACAAAATACTCATCTTCATTTCCATAGGAGGAAATAAATGTTTCCTCAAAGGCAGTCTCCTTTGCACTCTCTTTCTTTATTTCTCCCACTCAAATGAAGGAATTTTAACCCCCATTTCACTGTGGCACTACCCTGCCCTAGTTTCTTCTACTTATAACTCTACAGTATCCTGAACTGCCTATGGCCCAGGTGACCTGAATATGATTAGTTGTTCAGAAGCTTCACGAGGGAGGTAGGGAAGATGGCTGAGTCCTTCCTCAGGACAATCTCAGAGGTTCCATTGATTTAATTCCTCAGAGGCCAGGGATTCACAGGATTGAGGGGTTGTACTGTAGGGGACAATGGCTAGCTGATTCAAATGAGGAAGTGGAGCTGAGATATCAAAGAGCCCATTGCATACCAGCTTTTGGGAGCAGGATAACAGCATTTGGGGGGGATTAGGTAAAAAAAAATCTCCATGGCGACAGTGTGATGATCTGCCAAATACACTCACCTCTGCAATAACCCCAAATATGGGTCAGGATTAAGCCAGGGGAGGCTATGACAGATCCAGCAGACTTGGTGGATGAGGACAGGTATTGTGAGCAGAAGATATTTAGCTGTAGGGTACCCAAAAGAGAATAAAACAGCACAGCTCTACCTTGCCTTAAAATCTGGAGGGATTTAATTCCTTCTTTTTAGCTGCTGCTTAGGGATCTCAAGCCATACTATATCTAGTCAAGTGCACTCAATTTATAGTGCAGCCATGAAGTATGAATATATATATATATATATATATATATATATATATATATATATATATATATATATATATATATATATGTATGTGTGTGTGTGTGTGTGTGTGTGTGTGTGTGTGTGTGTGTTTGTGTAGGTCTATTTAAATTAATACATAGTGTATCAACTCGGCATGCAGTAGCCTATACATTAATTTAGGTAGTGAGGTATTGTGGGTTCTGTCTTTCATGCTGTCATGTCAGGGATTTTTTAACTCTAAGAAAAGATTTCAGGGAACCACCATTATCAACAAAATAAAATGTAAAAACAACACACATTTGGCAGAGGTAATTGGTGCTCATACTTAACTCTGGAACATGACCAATACACTTTAAAGGCACCTCCTCCTATGCCATATTTCATGGTCTGATAAAAGCTAATTTAAGTACCCAGTATAATTATCTAATTAAAATGTATATGTAATCCAACAGGACTTATAACTTAAACCTTCTCACAACTTTCCTGTCTCTCTATATTCTATTTTCTATCCTCTGTCTTTTTTCTGTCCTCTCTCTCTCTCTCTCTCTCTCTCTCTCTCTCTCTCTATATATATATATATATATATATATATATGGGTCCCTATCAGATAATCAAAATTTAATTTACCCAACACCCACTTAATCAGGACAAAAACACTGAGCGCTCAATTAAGCGAATGTTCACATCACCGGATTTCTACACAGGGAATGGAGGTGGTTGGCCAACATGAGGAAATTTGCTCTTTTCACCACTGTAGTCCGATCTCAAAGTTGTCATATTTAGTTAGGGGGTGTGGTGTGTTTGTTGGTTGAGTGTTGGCCATCTGCCTCCATTCACTGTGTAGAAATCCAGTGATGCACTTATTTGAACGTTAAGTGTTTTTGTCCCGGTTAAGTGGGTTTCGGGTAAGTGAAATTTTAATTACCTGAAGCACACCCAGATATATATATATATATATATATATATATATTATATATATATATATATATATATATATATATATATATATATATATATATATATATATATATATATATATATATATATATATATATATATATATATTATACACACTCACACACACACACACACACACACACAAGCACACACACACACACACACACACACACACACACACACACACACACACACACACACACACACACACATATATATATGTGTACCAACAGATAATTATAAAGTATATGGAAGGTATTTCATAGTAATATGGGAATATTATAGCACATATATGTATTCTAAACTGGGAATACTCAATGTTGTTGTTGTGTCTTTCGGCTTTTCCCAGTTATAGAAACCTAAATATTATCTAAGAATGTCTCTCTTATGCTGTCTCCTGTATTAAATTTCATTATTTCTGGTCACATGTTATATACATATCTTACTATAGTATTGGTTTTCTTGAAGAACATTACAGCATCAAATAAAAATAGTGAAATATAGTTAACCACAAGTAAGAGTAGTGAAACATAGTAAACACATCTACAAATAAATGGCAGAGTACTTGATATACCTCTAACAGGTTCCCTTCAGAATTTTAAAATGCTGAAACTCGAATTTCATATGATCAAGATCATATGATCAAAGTTTCAGAATTTCTAAATACTGAACCGAGATCTGCATACAGAGCAGAATGAGAGAGTTGCCTTTTCCTCACTGTAGTGCGTTCTCGGAGTTGGTATATTTATGTATCAGGGGTGTGGGAGGGTGCAGGGGAGCTTGTCCCCTGCATTATCATTTAACTAGTTGTTTGTTTTGGGGGGGGGGTCAGAATTTCTATATTCCGAAACATTGATCATATGGTCTCAATCATACGACATTCGATGTTTCAGAATTTTTAGATTCCAAAGTGAATCCACCTCTAACATATTTAACATGGGTTCCGTTTCTTTCATTGACTAGATTGTGGTTGACTCACAAAATGACAATCATAATCAATTACACTGCAAGTCACAGAACATCAGCAGTGGGAAAACATAAACATACCATCCTCTCAAGTATCAATTTCATACTTTGGATGCAGCATTACAAAACTTGGCTCCATCTGCCTGAGTTGGTGGTAGATCAGGTAGATGTAAAAGATCCTACAGCACCTATTGAAAAGTGTAGGAGTTCTTTATTTAACACAACATAAAAAACATTAATTGTATGTGTCAAAATTTACATAGTTAAAAGCACATATATACTAATTTCTATTTCTTGCTATTTGTCATTTTTCTTATAACATCCTCATTGTCATTCTTCTATAATTGATGCTTTCTTTTCTTTCCACAACTCTAATCTGTTTTTTTACAATATATGTGCCAAATTCCATTTATCCTTAAATACAGTTTCACTCACTCTTTCATTCCAAATAATCCATAAAATAAACCTTTCTGATGCAGTTTTTTTTATTATTATTATAATATTCATATTTAATCATATTCATATCTATATAATTTCTAATAGTCTCAAAAAATTTCTTCACACAACTTTTTCCAGAGTTTCACTATTTTAGATTTCAAAAAAATATGCTCTGTTGCCTCTTCCTACCCACAAAATAAACACACTCTTTAAACTTTTGTATGACATATTCCCTTTTACTGGTATTTTTTTATTACCAGTCTAATCCTGACACTCTACAATCTTTATGCACTATTTTTTCCTTAGTTTAATGACTTTAATGACTTCTGGTAAACCATGAATTTACATAATAATACTGTTTCATCCCATTATTATTATAAAACCCAAGTATTCTATCTTTCTCTGTAATATCAGTTTTTATTTTCCATGTTAGTATGTTTTCTTTATAACTGTTAATTTCTTCATTTGCATATTCTTTTTATTTTTCTTATTTTCATCATCTCCCAGAATGTTTTGTACTTATATTTACACAGTCTTACTTTTAAATTCTCATTCTGTCCCTTTAACCTCTTTAATACTCTGTAAAAGTTTAAAGAAGCAGAATAGACAACTGGATTAAGTAGTCCTGATCCCCCTTCATCTTCAGTCATATACATCCCACCTCTTTTTCTACTGGGTTTAATCTTGAACCCCATATGAAAGAAAACATCAACTGCACAATTTCCTTTTTATTTCATTGGGATCATAGAAGCATTTGACATGTTATAGTCATAAATAAATAACATTATGAATTTACCATATATGCCTTCAGTCAGGAACAATACTTCAGGATGTGCAAACAGAAATGTTATTGTTACAGCACTGGGAGACAATCTTCATAGCCGTTGATAAATCAGTCTCTCTGAAAAGAGACAAACTACATCTTTTATACAGTTTCTTATCAAAACTGGTCATGCAGTTTTATTACATTACAATGATTCTGACTAATAAAAAATTTTGCAAGTGCCCTCATCCCTCGTGATTTTCACCTCGGACTTTATGTGAACACCTTTCTATACAAGAGCCACCTGCTTTCAAGGGGTCTTGTTTCTGACCTTGGATGTTTCAAACCTTCCCTAGCAACAACCCACTCCTAGCCTGGAGGAGTCAGGCTAACAAATTCCTTTTTGTAGTAACTAACATGCCTCGACTTCATGCTACACGTACTTTTTCCTTATTACATATTAAAAGAATGCAACTAGGACACAGTAATAATTTTAGCTTATGAAGCTGTATTTTTTCCAGCTCTGCATACAAATTATATTTGCTTTTTAACAATCATATTATAGCATCATTAATAAACTGAAATTAATATGCATTTTAATAAGCTGGTCTTGTCCCATAAGAGACATATGCACTATTTTACCATTAATACTGAATTTACCAGACAATTTTTCCTGAATGCTAATATATATGTCTTCCACAGAAATCATTTCTTTCATGTCTTTTATCAAACCATCCCATTGTATTAAAACCATATCATTTTCCCAAATGTTATAGCTAGCAAAGATACTTCATTCATTGAGAAATAGATCCCCAGTTTTAAACATGTTCACCCAAACCCTTACTTGTATCTTTATTCACAGTCATTCCTCACTCACTATCATATTTATCACCATTGCAAACAATACACCACTCACAGGGCATCCTTGTATTATACCACACTTCATGCATATTTCTTTACTCAGCCACCCATTCACTTAGAATCTCACTCTGTTATTCTGATATGCTTGCATACACATTCTTATAATTATTTTATTTATCTTGATGTGACCCTGACTTTTGTACAAGAGAAGGGATGCATTCAAAGCCAAATTTACTGTAAAGGCAGTTTGTCAACCAGTATTTACATAAACACAGTTTGCACCCTCAGCACATGAAAAAATGTTGTAAAGGGTCAGTATATCAGACTTAGTAGATTGACTAGTGGTGATGAATGTTTCAACAGTGAAATTGTCACTCTAAGGGGTTACTTTCTTGAATGAGGTTACATCAGTGATTGGTTAAATAAAATTGAACAAGAAGTGTTATTATTCAGAATGAATAGGGCAAGAGCTATCTTAAATAAAGTTGAGCTTCAATTGTCAACAGATCTTTCAGCCATGCCTATAGTACAAAATAACAACAAGACTGTTTTCAGGAATGCATTTCCCCTTCCTATATATAGAGATATGAACATTATAATAAACAGTTAATTAGAAATGTATTCTGGGCAACAGAGATATAGCTCAGATACTAGGTTCGAAGCCATTGTTTACTTACAAAAAGTGATACAATATAAAAACAATTTTAGAATAGTCTACATGGACAGGCAAGAGGCAACACAATAGTAGGGAGAAGGATAGGCATATTTAGGTGCAGACAATGTAAACAGTGCTGCTATATAGCAAACACTTCAAGTATTCCACGGAAAGTTCATAAGATTGTTTTTGCTGCTAAAAAAGGTTTGACTGCACTTCCAGTAGTACAGTTTAATTATGTGACTCATGTTCAAGTTTTTATATAGGGAAAACACTGAGATGCTTAAAATGTAGGGTTGATAAACACAATTTAGCCATTAGAAAATACAATGCAAATAATGCATTGGCTAAATACGCTTTGATTTGTGAAACTTTTAGGAAGTATACATTCTTTGTCATTGACTCTGTAGCAATCCAGTCTTTAGAATGTGATTATAGGGTTCACCTGGAATGCTGCCAATCTAGATGGCAAATAGCATGTATGGCTGATTGAACACCAGGCTTAAATGATATGATCAACATAAAATGTTGTATTTTGGGAGTGAGTTATTAGTTTAGAATGAATGTGTCTGCTGTTGTCTGACTTTAAAAGCAAAGCAAGACTGAGCCTGGTTAGCATTTGGATAGGAGACTGTTTGGGAATATATTTTTAACAATGGATTTTAACACTGTTTTTTGTTTTTGATTGATGGAAAAAGGCATCCAAGATCTATGATAGGTTCCATTTTCTGATTGGCAAAAAAAAAAATTAAGATCTATTGATTGGCTCATTTTTAGTGCATAATGATTGCTCCTGACATCAGGAATGTTTCTTTTTTCATTGTTGAGATTTCTGAAACTAATTTAAATATTGTATTTTATTGGGTGCATGTGCTTTGAATGGTAGTTGATTGGTTATGTGTGTTTGTTAACATAAAGCCTGAAGAGTATTTAAATGATATTGAAACATTTTGTAAAAAGATTCTGAGGAAGTTCTATGGTGAATATATTAAAGAATGAAATCACTTAATCTTAGATGGACTCTTGTGGTTTGTCTTTGGAACTTGTCATTTTCTTTTGTTTCTGTTTTTTTCCATGTTGTTTTTGTTTGGATTTAATTTTTATCAACTTTGGCATGCGTGGAGAGTCCTTTTCTCAGGATATGCTTCTCAATTTATCAACACTCCCAGTTTCAGATGATCTGGTGGATTTAACACTAAAATTTTCTTTAGCTGTGTTGCAGAATTTTAGCATACTGGAGCAATTCACTGGATGATCTGCACTTGTCCATCCATATGGAACCACAACTTTCAGCAATGTGGATTCAGTGAACAATGATTGTAATTTTATGAGCAACAAGTCGACCAATATGGAGAATGTTTTTGAGTTCATCACTTAGACTGTAAGTAACCCTTTTCCATTTCAAATGCTTCTTTCAATAATATTCTTAGCCAATCGGCCACACAGTTGGATGATCTTGACATTTGTAAAAGAGACATTTTCAAATTTGAAAATCTTGTGACCAAATATAAATCTTGGGAATATGAGATTTTTTATTTGGAAGAATGCATTAAACTCAAGTGTGTACCATTTGGTTTGTGAATTTCAATACTTTCAAATGGTGTTGTTTACAATAATAATTTATTCAAAGATATGGTCACTTTATTCAACGAGACTTGACTTAAAAGTATTGAGTTTGCTTACAAATGATTATTCCCATAAATTTAGACAACTTAAGGATTTTTCACCTATTTTGTCTCTGGCCCCTCACCTGACAAATATTTTGTCCAATTCTCGAACCCCAAAGTGATGCCAAAGAAGGAAATTTAAAGGCAAAGGCAGAGGTAAAGGGAGACAATGTTGGAAACATTAAATTTAAACATTGAAATATCAAATTCAGATTTTGGCCCAGTGGTCTTAAATCTTAGTTTTGCAACATTGTGTCCTGAGCATTTTAAAGTACTAGAGAAAGAATTGTCTTTTATTCCTTCACAATCTGCAAGTCTGACCGATACCATTGTCAATTTTAGGCTGTACTTGAGAAATCTAAATTTAAGGTACATCTTATATGATAATCCACAGTATCAAGAAGACTTGAGGGGGTGGAGCATAGATGGCCAACTGAGAGCAGTGAATTTTGAGAGCTCCATAAACTAGTATAATAATATAGGAAAGTTTTATTATTTTCAAGTTTAAACCATCAGAAATCTATAGATAAACCACTAAACTACATAAATATCAATTTTGGTGGAGATATACAAAATTTTCCTGTCAAGTAACTTTGAGATATATTGAGTCACTGAATATGAACAACTCAACTATCTTTGAAGCTGGATGGCTTTAAAAATGACTTTGAAAACCTCAAATTAAATTCTCAAAAACAGACTGATACTGTTAAGGAGCTATTACAGCAACACCATACAAAAATAAATATAGAGACTTCTCTAAATGACATTAAAGGGAGACTCAAAGAGGGAGAATTCCAAAATGAATTTCTGCTTAAACAGAATACATGACTGCTTAACAAAATAGATGACTTAGAAAACAGGGAAAGGAGAAACAACATAAAGATCTTTGGTCTGCCTGAAAAGACTGAAAGAGAAGACATTTCCCGGGATTCACAATGTTTGCGCCAGGCGCAGGAGTAGCGTTGGTGTTCCAACACCAAATATGGCCAGCAAGAGATCCAGGTATGAGCTGTTTTCATGTGCACTTCCTGCGTACGCTACGCCAGCACAGCTCCTGGCTCTTGTATGCTAATCACCCCATTTTCAGCAGTGTAGCATGCAAATGAAGGTATTTAGCAATCCAGGAAGTGGTGCAGGTGTAGCGTAAGCATGCAGAAATGTAAACCGTAAAAAACTGTTTACATTACTGCAAATATTTACATTACTGCAAATATAAAATCAGAGCCATGAACCCACAGTGGTGGTGCTGCGGTAGCATTGTCACCTCACAGTAAGATGCTGTCCGGTTCGACTCTCAGCTAGAGCGTCTTCTGCATGGAGACATGCGTGAATGGGCGTACCTTCATTGAAGGTTGTGCGTCAGGGCTGGCAACTCGGCACGTAAAAATCAACTGCCAATCATTAGCGGAATGGAGTTCCACTGTGGCGACCCCTAACTGGGAAAAAAAAGCCGAAAGACACAACATAAAATTGGAGCCATGTCAGCTGGCCAAACCCATGCATTATAATGTTAATATATGCCAATGGCTAAATATATAGCCATTGGCATAAAAAAATGTACAAAATGTAAAAATAAACAAAATGTACTTTTTTTTCATGCTACCCTGAAGTTTAAGCATAGGGCAGTGGCACGCAAACGGGATCATACGAAAAATAAAGATGTATTCTAACACAATTCATGTTTTCCCCATAATAGTTAATGGCAGGCATGTTAAACTACACCATGGTGCAAGGGTTGCTAAGGGGCTGCGTCACTGTAATGCATGGTTTCTAGGAATTAGTAGGCAATCCTATGCAAATGAGAGGAGCAATACTGAATCACAGATTCCCCCCTGGTGTAAGGATGCACTTCATAGCGTAGTGTTATAATACCGAGGTGTGACCATGAGCTAAAGATCACATCAAGAGAGGGGTGTGTCACCTTTGCTGTAAGCACATTGGAGCATTGCTAACCTGGTTTGTCCATAGCTAAGCAAAGCTGAAGGAAAGGGGTGTGTTGAACTGGCTTTGGCTTTGCTTAGCTGAGAGCACACAAAGTAACCAAGTATGCATGTGAATGAGATTAAAACATGATTAAACCTGGTAAACGGGTTTCCGTGGTGTGCACCGGAGCTGAAACAGGAAGGATATAGGAAAAAAATAAGGAAATGCTGCAGCAGGGAAATTGGAGTACAAATGAGTAATTAACACCTAGAAACCAACAGTGGGCCATTGACAACAGCTAACAAGGCTGCTAGCAGCTACCTGCAGAACAGGAAAGGGGAGGGGTGGTACTGCAAAGAAAACAGTAAAGTGTCACAGCAGAACAAAGCAGAATTGCATTATATCAGCCACATAACACATTTTGCAACACATGACTGGGAAGGGAAAGTACAAAACAAGAAAGCTGGCAGGTGGATGCAAGCCTGACAAGGGGAGGGGATCCAGGTTTAAAAGGGAATTAAAGGGCAACAGATTAATCAAGACAAGCAAGCATAACTCCACACTACAGGCCCCACACTTGCAGTACTCACTGTAAAACCCATAGTTAAGATACCTTGCAGCTGGAATTGCTCATACACAGCCAATGACATCAGCAGCATCTATAGCACAATAGTAAAAAGTAGGAAAGCACCTCACACACACTTGTGTATTCCCATACACTTTGCACCATTGGTGTATACATACAGGGAAGTTTTAATATGTACATGTTAGGGGCTGCCATAGCTTTGATCCACCAGCATGTGTTGGAGACTGAAGGTGGTGTGGAGGATGATGCTGACAACCACCTCAGGCACCAGAGGAGGAAAAGAGTGTTCAGACCCAGGGTAACCTACCAGGGGCTACATGACCTGGAGATAGTAGAGCATTACAGGGTGGACAGGGACACCCTACAGCAACTTGTGGAGCTGTGCTGGCCATGCCTCAGAGCCAGAACAAACAGAGGGGAACTCATCCCAGTGGATACAAAGGTATGTGTAAGGTTGAGAATACTAGCCACAGGTACCTTTCAAAGGCCAACTGGAGATATCATAGGGATCTCATATGTATCAGCATCCAGGGTACTCCACCAGTTCCTGGATGCCATGTTACCACATGCCAGTGAGCACATATACTTCTCCCGAATGCAGGAGGAGTTGGCCAGCAAAATGCGTCTCTTCCACCATGTGGCAGAATACCCAGAGGTACTGGGTGCAATAGACTGCATGCACATACACATCAAGTCACCACCCAGTGAGCAGGGTAGGCGCTACATAAACTGCAAGGAATACCCCTCCATCAACTGCCAGGCCATGTGCAATGTCCAGGGCATTATCATGGATGTGTGTGCTGGCAGCCCTGGAAGCTATCACGACTCCCACATCTGGCATGCCTCACAGATGTATCAGGTATTTGCCAGGGGGACATCCTATATGGCCACCTGGTGGGGGATGCTGGCTATGCACTGGAACTGTGGATGATGACACCCATCAGAAATGCACACACACCCATGCAAGAACGCCATAATGAGGCACATGCACAAACCAGAATCATCATAGAGTGTCTGTTTGGGATGCTTAAATCACGGTTCCGATGCTTGGACATATCCGGTGGAGCCTTGCAGTACTCTCCAGCCATGTGTGCCCACATCTTCATAGTACGTGCCATGCTACACAATATGATCCTGTGGAAACAGCTGCAGCAGGAACAGCATGGGGCAGGGTCACACAGCCACACACCATTGCCAAGGCCTGCACAGGCACAGAGTGACTCAGAGGAGGAACAACTTGAGCCTGCCCCAGTAGGCAGAAGGAGGTGTGTCCAGTATGCCCTGGCCTTGGCAAAGAGGCAATGCATAGCACATGCACTGACACAGTAGGGACCCAGGGAGTGACACCTCTCTCTGACTCACTCATACAGTAAAAGGGATGCCAAACATGACACTACCTGCACTTAACCATGTATAGGGAGTGTACTATGTGCATCCGACATAGGCAGCCATGCAGCACCACCCTCAATACTGGGACACCCACAAGGTAGTTGACTCATACATGCCAGTTGGGGGGGGGGTCACATACCCAACAACAGTCACAGCCAGCAGGATAGGTGTAGACAAACACAAAGAAATGCTGCACAATGGCCTCTGAATGAGTCCTATGGGTAACCCTACCCCTAGGCCTACACAGACGGACTACAGCAGGCCAGGAATTTGGATGTAAGATGTGAAGGCTGTGAAGTTAGAGACCAGTATGTAGGTAATTAAAGGTAGGATCTGTAGTACACTGGTATGCCTCTAGCCAGCATGATAGGTATGACTACAGACTGAAATGGAGTACCCGAAATACCAGTACAGTCGTGTGTACAATGTGTACAACTGTCAGGTGTGCCCCCATTCTACGTACACTTATAGTAACAGTCAGGTGTGCCCCCCCCACTCCTGTGTAGAAATGTAGAATCAGTCAGGTGCCCCCCGCTATGCAGAAATGTAGGAACAGTCAATGCCAAATGACTGATGGATACCCTGTAGACACAGCACGCTACCTGTTGGTGTACAACACAAAGGTCATCACTGCAGTACAAACTACCTGGACTTGATCCACACATGCAATACAGATGGCCATACTGGGCATGCTCACACACTTAGAGGAATAAAGGCAATGTCAGTAAACAACATACTGAAAGGTCATACTGGGCCTGCTCACACACTTAATCACATGAAGGCCATGTCTGCAAACATCAGTGGACCTGACAAATCTGGCAGTCGCAGTTCTTAGTGCAGGCACAAGTCAGTATGCACCTGCCCCTGCCTTGCACACACAGTGGATAGGAAGACAGAGATACATGTAAGGACAACACACTGTAATAAGCCAAAGGTAGATGGACATAGATGTGTGGAAGAGGGTGACCATGACAAGGAGCCATCTGGGCCAGTCCCACCCAGCACACAGCCAAAGGGCCCCAAACACATGAGGTGCAGATGTCACTCACTGCAGATACTAGCCACCAGTATCTGGCAGCATGACAGACTATTGTGGTGCACGTGTCAGCTGTGCAACACAGCTGTACACTGAAGTGGTCATCTAGTAGCTGTATACATGTACCTGTGACATATGACCCTGTGTGCGCCCGCATCTGGCATGTCAACCCCTACATGAATGGGATATGGGCCATGCACAGACCGCCCTCCCCATAGCAGTATTATGATATGCCTGCTGAGGTCATCCAATGTGAAATACACCTCTGGGAGAGCTGTAGATCAGTAATCTCCATGGCGTGTCTCATAACTGCGTAAGTCTGTAGTGATAAACTAGTTAGGTAGTAGTGCTAACCCCAGACTTGCCAAATGTGTGAGTGTGTTTGTGTGTCTGTCTGTCTCTGACTGTGTAGAGAAAAATGCTTAGTTGGCAACTCACACTCCGTACAATTCATATACTCACCATTGGCAAGGCTGCTGATGTCACTCACCTAGGAATATACGTCTGGTAAAAACATAGCCTAGTAATCCCTGTAGCATGTCCTGTAACTGCATACTCCTGTAGTATGATATAGTAGCTAGGTAGGTGTTCTAACCCCAGACTTGGAAACTGTGTGTGTGTGTGTGTGTGTGTGTGTGTGTGTGTGTGTGTGTGTGTGTGTGTGTGTGTGTGTGTGTGTGTGTGTGTGTGTATGTGTCGAACTGAGGAGACAGCAATGCTTTTTAGGCTGCTCACACTCTGTACAAATCACATACTCAGCTTTGGCAAGGCTGCTGATGTCACTCACCTAGAAATACACCTCTGGGGAAGTCATAGCCCTGTAATCTCCGTAGTGCGTCCTGTAACTGCGTACTCCTGTAGTGTGATAAAGTAGTTAGGTAGATGTTCTAACCCCAGACTTGGAAACTGTGTGCGTTTGTGTGTGAATCTGTGTGTGTGTGTCTGACAGAGTAGAGAAATGCTTTTTAGGCTGCTCACACTCCAGACAATTCACATACCCAACTTTGGCAAGGCTGCTGATGTCACTCACCTAGAAATACACCTCTGGGAATATCGTAGCCCAGTAATCTCCATAGCGCATCCTGTAACTGCACACTCCTGTAGTGAGATAAAGTAGGTAGATGTTCTAACCCCAGACTTGGAAATTGTGTGTGTGTGTGTGTGTGTGTGTGTGTGTGTGTGTGTGTGTGTGTGTGTGTGTGTGTGTGTGTGTGTGTGTGTATTACTCACTCTCCGGACATTTCACATACCCAACTTTGGCAAGGCTGCTGATGTCACTCACCTAGAAATACACCTCTGCAAAAATCATAACCCAGTAATCTCCATAGCGTGTCCTATAACTGCATATTGATGTAGTGTGATAAAGTAGTTAGGTAGGTGTTCTAACCCCAGAGCTGGCAACTGTGTGTGTGCAAATCTGTCTGTGTGTTTGTCTGACTGAGTAGAGACCAATGCTTTTTTGGCTGCTCACACTCCGTACAAATCACATACTCAACTTTGGCAAGGCTGCTGATGTCACCCTCCTAGAAATAAACCTCTGGGAAGGTCGTAGCCAAGTAATCTCTGTAGCGCATCCTGTAACTGCATACTGCTGTAGTGTGATTTAGAACCGTGATAGGGTTCCATCTCCACCCATGGGTGTTCTAGATGTTTTGTGTGTGTTTCAATGTCTGTGTAGGGAGCAATGCATTGTAGGCTAGTCATCTGCAGTACAGATAAAATGCCCTTCTTTGGTAGTCCTGCTGATGTCATTCATCGTGAAATACACCTTTGGGGAAGAAGTACTCCAGTAATGTCCATGGCACGTACTATAACTGTGTAGTGCTGTAGTGTAATATACTAGTTAAGTAGGGGGTTCTACACCCAGGCATGATGTGTGTGTGTGTTGTAACTCGTATCCTGTGTAGATGTGGGTGTGAGTGTGTAACACCTGTGGGCAATGTGGAGGGGGTTTTGCTTATCACTTTTATGGTGGCCCTAATGTCAACCATACAGGGATAACAGATGTAAATTAGCTGAGAGGCTGGGGTGCAAACCATACCCATACATGTGGCATCAAGGCCAGCCAATCACAGTTAACAACCCTACTATTACCCAGAGCACACACTCAATGTTTCAGAATTTTTAGATTCCAGAGTGAATCCACCTCTAACATATTTAACATGGGTTCTGTTTCTTTCATTGACTAGATTGTGGTTGACTCACAAAATGACAATCATAATCAATTACACTGCAAGTCACAGAACATCAGCAGTGGGAAGACATAAACATACCATCCCCTCAAGTATCAATTTCATCCTTTGGATGCAGCATTACAAAACTTGGCTCCATCTGCCTGAGTTGGTGGTAGCTCAGGTAGATGAAGAAGATCCTACAGCACCTATGGAAAAGTGCAGGAGTTCTTTATTTAACACAACATAAAAAACATTATTTGTATGTGTGCAAAATTTACATAGTTAAAAGCACTCTATACTCATTTCTATTTCTTGCTATTTGCCATTTTTCTTATAACATCCTCATTGTCATTCTTCTGTAATAGATGCTTTCTCTTCTTTCCACAACTCTAATTTGTTTTTTCACAATATATGTGCCAAACTCCATTTATCCTTAAACACAATTTCACTCACTCTTTCATTCCAAATAATCCATAAAATAAAGTATCTACCTTTCTGATGTAGTTTTTTTCTTATTATAATATCCATATACAATCGTATTCGTATCTATATCATTTCTAATAGTCTCAAAAAATTTCTTCACATAACTTTTTCCAGAGTTTCACCACTATTTTAGATTTCAAAGAAATATGCTCTGTTGCCTCTTCCTACCCACAAAATAAACACACTCTTTAAACTTTTCTGTGGCATATTCCCTTTTACTGGTAAATTTGTTATTACCAGTCTAATCCTGACACTCTACAATCTTTATCCACTACTTTTTCCTTAGTTTAATGACATTAATGGCTTCTGGTAAACCATGGATTTACATAATAATACTGTTTCGTCACATTATTATTATTATTATAATACCCAAGTATTCTATCTTTCTCTGTATCATCAATTTTTATTTTCCATGTTAGTATGTTTTCTTTATAACTGTTAATTTCTTCATTTGCATATTCTTTTTATTTTTCTTATTTTCATCATCTCCCAGAATGTTTTGTACTTATATTTACACAGTCTTACTTTTAAATTCTCATTCTGTCCCTTTAACCTCTTTAATATTCTGTAAAAGTTTAAAGAAGCAGAATAGACAACTGGATTAAGTAGTCCTGATCCCCCTTCATCTTCAGTCATATACACCCCACCTCTTTTCCTACTGGGTTTAATCTTGAACCCCATATGAAAGAAAACATCAACTGCACAATTTCCTTTTTATTTCATTTGGATCATAGAAGCATTTGAAATGTTATAGTCATAAATAAATAACATTATGAATTTACCATATATGCCTTCAGTCAGGAACAATACTTCAGGATGTGCAAACAGAAATTTTATTCTTACAGCACTGGGAGACAATCTTCATAGCCGTTGATAAAACAGTCTCTCTGAAAAGAGACAAACTACATCTTTTATACAGTTTCTTATCAAAACTGGTCATGCAGTTTTATTACATTACAATGATTCTGACTAACAAAAAACTTTGCAAGTGCCCTCATCCCTCGTGATTTTCGCTTCGGACTTCATGTGAACACCTTTCTATACAAGAGCCACCTGCTTTCAAGGGGTCTTGTTTCTGACCTTGGATGTTTCAAACGTTCCCTAGCAGCAACCTACTCCTAGCCTGGAGGAGTCAGGCTAACAAATTCCTTTTTGTAGTAACTAACATGCCTCGACTTCATGCTACACGTACTTTTTCCTTATTACTTATTAAAAGAATGCAACTAGGACACAGTAATACTTTTAGCTTATGAAGCTGTATTGTTTTCAGCTCTGCATACAAATTATATTTGCTTTTTAACAATCATATTATTGCATCATTAATAAACTGAAATTAATATGCATTTTAATAAGCTGGTCTTGTCCCATAAGAGACATATGCACTATTTTACCATTAATACTGAATTTACCAGACAATTTTTCCTGAATGCTAATATATATGTCTTCCACAGAAATCATTTCTTTCATGTCTTTTATCAAACCATCCCATTGTATTAAAACCATATCATTTTCCCAAATGTTATAGCTAGCAAAGATACTTCATTCATTGAGAAATAGATCCCCAGTTTTAAACATGTTCACCCAAACCCTTACTTGTATCTTTATTCACAGTCATTCCTCACTCACTATCATATTTATCACCATTACAAACAATACACCACTCACAGGGCATCCTTATATTATACCACACTTCATGCATATTTCTTTACTCAGCCACCCATTCACTTAGAATCTCACTCTGTTATTCTGATATGCTTGCATACACACTCTCATAATTATTTTATTTATCTTGATGTGACCCTGACTTTTGTACAAGAGAAGGGATGCATTCAAAGCCAAATTTACTGTAAAGGCAGTTTGTCAACCAGTATTTACATAAACACAGTTTGCACCCTCAGCACATGAAAAAATGTTGTAAAGGGTCAGTATATCAGACTTAGTAGATTGACTAGTGGTGATGAATGTTTCAACAGTGAAATTGTCACTCTAAGGGGTTACTTTCTTGAATGAGGTTACATCAGTGATTGGTTAAATAAAATTGAACAAGAAGTGTTATTACTCAGAATGAATAGGGCAAGACCTATCTTAAATAAAGTTGAGCTTCAGTTGTCAACAGATTCTTCAGTCATGCCTATAGTCCAGAATAACAACAAGACTGCTTTCAGGAATGCCTTTCCCCTTCCTATATCTACAGATATGAACATTATAAAAATCAGTTAATTAGAAATGTATTCTGGGCAACAGAGATATAGCTCAGATACTAGGTTCGAAGCCATTGTTTACTTACAAAAAGAGATACACTATAAAAACAATTTTAGAATAGTCTACATGGACAGGCAAGAGGCAACACAATAGTAGGGGGAAGGAGAGGCACATTTAGGAGCAGACAACATAAACAGTGCTGCTATATAGCAAACACTTCAAGTATCCTATTGAATGCTCATAAGATTGTTTTTACTGCTAAAAAAGGTTTGACTGTACTTCCAGTAGGGCAGTTTATTTGGCCTTATGTGACTCATGTTCAGGTTTTTATATAGGTAAAACACTGAGATGCTTAAAATGTAGGATCGATGAACACAATTTAGCCATTAGAAAATACAATGCATTGGCTAAACACGCTTTGATTTGTGAATTTTTAGGAAGTATACATTATTTGTCATTGACTCTGTAGCAATTCAGTCTTTAGAATGTGATTATAGGGTTCACCTGGAATGCTGCCAATCTAGATGGCAAATAGCATGTATGGCTGATTGACCACCAGGATTAAATGATATGATCAACATAAATGTTTTATTTTTGGAGTGAGTTATTAGTTTAGAATGAATGTGTCTGCTGTTCTCTGACTTTAAAAGCTAAGCAGGACTGAGCCTGGTTAGCATTTGGATAGGAGACTGTTTGGGAATATCTTTTTAACAATGGATTTTAACACTGATTTTTTTGTTTTTGATTGATGGAAAAAGGCATCCAAGATCTATGATTGGTTCCATTTTCTGATTGGCAAAAAAAATTAAGATCTATTTATTGGCTCATTTTTAGTGCATAATGATTGCTCCTGACATCAGGAATGTTTCTTTTTTCATTGTTGAGATTTCTGAAACTAATTTAAATATTGTATTTTATTGGGTGCATGTGCTTTGAATGGTAGTTGATTGGTTATGTGTGTTTGTTAACATAAAACCTGAAGAGTGTTTAAATGATATTGAAACATTTTGTAAAAAGATTCTGAGGAAGTTCTATGGTGAATATATTAAAGAATGAAAGCACTTAATCTTAGATGGACTCTTGTGGTTTGTCTTTGGAACTTGTCATTTTCTTTTGTTTCTGTTTTTTTCCATGCTGTTTTTTTTTGGATTGAATTTTTATCAAGTTTGGCATGCATGGAGAGTCCTTTTCTCAGGATATGCTTCTCAATTTATCAACACTCCCAGCTACAGATGATCTGGTGGATTTAACACTAAAATTTTCTTTAGCTGTGTTGCAGACTTTGAGCATCCTGGAGCAATTCGCTGGAAGATCTGCACTTGTCCGTCCATATGAAACCACAACTTTCAGCAATTTGGCTTCAATGAACAATGATTGTAATTTTATGAGCAACAAGTCAACCAATAAAGAGAATGTTTTTGAGTTCATCTCTTAGACTGTAAGTAACCCCTTTTCCATTTCAAATGCTTCTTCCAATAATATTTTTGGCCAATCAGCCACAAAGTTGGATGATCTTAACATTTGTAAAAGAGGCATTTTCAAATTTGAAAATCTTGTGGCCAAATATAAATCTTGGGAATATGAGATTTTTATTTGGAAGGATGCGTTAAACTCAAGTGTGTACCATTTGGTTTGTGAATTTCAATATTTTCAAATGGTGTTGTTTACAATAATGATTTATTCAAAGATTTGGTCACTTTATTCAATGAGAACTTAAAAATATTGAGTTTGCTTATAAATGATTATTCCCATAAATTTAGACAACTTAAGGATTTTTCACCTATTTTGTCTCTGGCCCCACACTTGACAAATTTTTTGGCCAATTCTCGAACCCCAAAGTGGTGCCAAAGAAGGAAATTTAAAGGCAAAGGCAGAGGTAAAGGGAGACAATGTTGGAAACATTAAATTTAAACAATGAAATATCAAATTCAGATTTTGGCCCAGTGGTCTTAAATCTTAGTTTTGCAGCATTGTGTCCTGAGCATTTTAAAGTACTAGAGAAAGAATTGTCTTTTCTTCCTTCACAATCTGCAAGTCTGACTGATACCATTGTCGATTTTAGACTGTACTTGAGAAAACTAAATTCAAGGTACATCTTATATGATTATCCACAGTATCAAAAAGACTTGAGGGGCGGAGCCTAGATGGCCAACTGAGAGCAGTGAATTTTGAGAGCTCCACAAACTAGTATAATAAAATATGAACGTTTTATTATTTTCAAGTTTAAAACATCAGAAATCTATAGATAAACTACTAAACTACATAAATATCAATTTTGGTGAAGATATACAAAACTTTCCTGTCATGTAACTTCAAGATATATTGATTCACTGAATATGAAGAACTCAACTATCTATCTTTGAAGATGGATGGCTTTAAAAATGACTTTGAAAACCTCAAATTAAATTCTCAAAAACAGACTGATACTCTTAAGGAACTATTACAGCAACACCATACAAAAATAAATATAGAGACTTCTCTAAATGACATTGAAGGGAGACTCAAACAGGAAGAATTCCAAAATGAATTTCTGCTTAAACAGAATATATGACTATTTAACAAAATAGATGACTTAGAAAACAGGGAAAGAAGAAACAACATAAAGATCTTTGGCCTGCCTGAAAACACTGAAAGAGAAGACATTTCCTGGGATTCATGAAGCTTGCACCAGGCACAGGAGTAGCATTGGTGTTCCAACATCAAATATGGCCGGCAAGCAATCCAGGTATGAGCTGTTTTCACGTGTATTACCTGCATCTGCTACACCAGCACAGCTCCTGGCTCATGTATGCTAATCACCCCATTTGCAGAAGTGTAGCATGCAAATGAAGGTATTTAGTGATCCAGGAATTGGTGCAGGCATAGTGTAAGCATGCAGAAATGTAAAACGTAAAAAATGGTTTACATTACTGCAAACATAAAATCGGAGCCATGTCAGCCTGCCAAACCTGTGCATTATAATGTTAATATATGCCAATGGCTAAATATATAGCCATTGGCATAAAAAATGTACAAAATGTAAAAATAAACAAAATGTACTTTTTTTTCACTCTACCGCAAAGTTTAAGTGTAGGGCAGCGGCACGGAAATGGGATCGTAAGAAAAATAGAAAAAAAAATAAAGGTGCATTCTAACACAATTCATGTTTTCCCCATAATAGTCAATGGCAGGCATGTTGAACTACACCATGGTGCAAGGGTTGATAAGGGGCTGTGTCAGTGTTATATGTGGTTTCTAGGAATTAGTAGGCAATCCTATGCAAATGAGAGGAGCAATACTGAATCTCAGATTCCCCTCTAGTGTAAGGATGCACCTCACAGTGTAGTGTTATAACACCGAGGTGTGACCATGAGCTAAAGATCACATCAGGAGAGGAGTGTTTCACCTTTACTGTAAGCACATTGGAGCATTGCTAACCTGGTTTGCCCATAGCTAAGCAAAGCTGAAGGAAAGGGATGTTTTGAACTGGCTTTAGCTTTGCTTAGCTGAGAGCACATAAGGTAACCGAGTGTGCATGTGAACGAGATGAAAATGTGCTTAAACCTGGTAAACAGGTTTGTCCAGCGCACACCAGAGCTAAAACAGGAAGGATATAGGAAAAAAATAAGGAAATGCTGCAGCAGGGAAATTGGAGTACAAATGAGCAATTAACACCTAGAAACTTACAGTGGGCCATTGACAACAGCTAACAAGGCTGCTAACAGCTACCTGTAGAACAGGAAAGGGGAGGGGCTGTACTGCAAAGAAAACAGTAAAGTGTCACAGCAGAACAAAGCAGAAATGTATTATATCAGCTACATAACACATTTTGCAACACATGACTGGGTAGGGAAAGTACAAAACAAGAAAGCTGGCAGGTGGATGTAAGCCTGACAATGGGAGGGGATCCAGGTTTAAAAGGGAATTAATGGGCAACAGATTAATCAAGACAGGCAAGCATAACTCCACACTACAGGCCCCACACTTGCAGTACTCACTGTAAAACCCATAATTAAGATTAAGCTGGACTTGCTCATACACAGCCAATGACTTCAGCAGCATCTATAGCATAATAGTATGTGTGAAAGTACCTCACACACACTTGTGGATTCTCATGCACTCTGTACCATTGGTGTATGCATACGGGGAAGTTTTAATATGTGCATGTTAGGGGCTGCCATAGCTTTGATCCACCAGCATGTGTTGGAGACTGAAGGTGGTGTGGAGAATTATGCTGACAACCACCTCAGACACCGAAGGAGGAGGAGAAGAGTGTCCAGACCCAGGGTAACCTACCAGGGGCTACATGATCTGGAGATAGTAGGGCATTACAGGGTGGACAGGGACACCCTACAGCAACTTGTGGAGCTGTGCCGGCCACGTCTCAGAGCCAGAACAAACAGAGGGGAACCCATCCCAGTGGATATGAAGGTATGTGTAAGCTTGAGAATACTAGCCAAAGGTACCTTTCAAAGGCCAACTGGGGATATCATGGGGATCTCACAGGCATCAGCAACCTGGGTACTCCACCAGTTCCTGGATGCCATGTTACCACATGCCAATGAGCACATATACTTCCCCCAAATGCAGGAGGAGTTGGCCAGCAATATGCATCTCTTCCACCATGTGGCAGAATACCAAGAGGTACTGGGTGCAATAGACTACATGCACATGCATATCAAGTCACCACCTGGTGGGCAGGGTAGGTGCTACATAAACTGCAAGGGATACCCCTCCATCAACTGCCAGGTCATGTGCAATGCCCAGGGCATTATCATGGATGTGTGTGCTGGCAGCCCTGGAAGCTATCACGACTCCCACATCTGGCATGCCTTACAGCTGTATCAGGTATTTGCCAGGGGGGACATCCTATATGGCCACCTGATGGGGGATACTGGCTATGCACTGGAACTGTGGATGATGACACCCATCAGAAATGCACACACACCCATGCAAGAATGCCATAATGAGGCACACGCACAAACCAGAATCATCATAGAGCATGTTTGGGATGCTTAAATCATGATTCCGTTGCTTGGACATATCCGGTGGAGCCTTACAGTACTCTTCAGCCATGTGTGCCCACATCTTCATAGTATGTGCCATGCTACACAATATGATCCTGTGGAAACAGCTGCAGCAGGAACAGCATGGGGCAGGGCCACACAGCCACCCACCATTGCCAAGGCCTGCACAGGCACAGAGTGACTTGGAGGTAGAACAACCTCAGCCTGCCCCAGTAGGCAAAAGGAGGCATGCCCAGTATGCCCTGGCCTTGGCAAAGAGGTAATGCATAGCACATGCACTAACACAGTAGGGACCCATGGAATGACACCTCTCTCCAACTCGCACATAGAGTAAAAAGGATGCCAAACATGACACTACCTGTGCTTAACTATGTGTAGGGAGTGAATTATGTGCATCTGACATAGGCAGCCCTGCAACACCACCTTCAATACTAGGACATCCACAAGGTAGTTGACTCACACATGCAGGTTGGGGGGGGGGTCACATACCCAACAACAGTCACAGCCAGCAAGATAGGTGTAGAAAAACACAAAGAAATGCTGTACTATGGCCTCTGAATACCCTATGGGTAACCCCACCCCCAGGCCTACAGATGTACTACAGCTGGCCAGGAATCTGGATGTAAGATGTGAAGGCTGGGAAGTCAAAGACCAATACGTAGGTAATTAAAGGTACGATCTGTAGTACACCGGTATGCCTCTACCCAGCAGGATAGGTATGACTACAGACTGAAATGCAGTACCCGATATACCAGTACAGTCGTAGCAAATGTGTACAACTGTCAGGTGTGGCCTCTCCCATTCTACGTACACTTATAGTAACAGTCAGGTGTGCCTCCCCCACTCCTGTGTAGAAATGTAGAATCAGTCAGGTGCCCCCCCCCCCACTATGCAGAAGTGTAGGAACAGTCAATGCCAAATGACAGATGGATACCCTGTAGACACAGCACGCTACATGTCGGTGTACAACACAAAGGTCATCACTGCAGTACAAACTATCTGTACTTGATCCACACATGAAATACAGATGGCCATACTGGGCATGCTCACAAACTTAGAGGAATGAAGGCAATGCCAGTCAACAACATACTGAAAGGTCATACTGGGCATGCTCACACACTTAAAAAACATGAAGGCCATGTCTGCAAACAGTGGACCTGACAAATATGGCAGTCGCAGTTCTTAGTGCAGGCACAAGTCAGTATGCACCTGCCCCTGCCTTGCACACACAATGGATAGGAATACAGAGATAAATGTAAGGACAACACACTGTAATAAGCCAAAGGTAGATGGCCAAATATGTGTGGAAGAGGGTGACCATGACAAGGAGCCATCTGGGACTTTCCCACCCAGCACACAGCCAAAGAGTCCCAAACACATGAGGTGCAGATGTCACTCACTACAGATACTAACCACCAGTATCTGGCAGCATGACAGACTATTGTGGTGCACGTGTCAGCTGTGCAACATGACTGTACACGGAAGTGGTCATCTAGTAGCTGTATACATGTACCTGTGAAATATGACCCTGTGTGCCCGCATGTGGCATATCAACCCCTACATGAATAGGATATGGGCCATGCACACACTGCTCTCCCTGTAGCAGTATTATGACATGCCTGCTGAGGTCATCCAATGTGAAATACACCTGTGGGAGAGCTGTAGATCAGTAATCTCCATGGCGTGTCTCATAACTGCGTAAGTGTGTAGTGATAAACTAGTTAGGTAGTAGTGCTAACACCAGACTTGACAAATGTATGAGTGTGTTTGTGTGTCTGTCTGTCTCAGACTGTGTAGACAGAAATGCTTAGTTGGCAACTCACACTCCGTACAATTCATATACTCAACATTGGCAAGGCTGCTGATGTCACTCACCTAGAAATACACCTCTGGGGAAGTCATAGCCCTGTAATCTCTAGCGCATCCTGTAGCTGCATACTCCTATAGTGTGATAAAGTAGTTAGGTAGATGTTCTAACCCCAACCTTGGAAACTTTGTGTGTGTGTGTGTGTGTGTGTGTGTGTGTGTGTGTGTGTGTGTGTGTGTGTGTGTGTGTGTGTGTGTGGGTGTGTGTGGGTGTGTGTGTGTGTGTGCCTGACTGAGTAAGAAAATGTTTGCTGCTCACACTCCGGACAATTCACATACCCAACTTTAGCAAAGCTGCTGATGTCACTCACCTAGAAATACACCTTTGGGAAAATCATAGCCCAGTAATCTCTGGAGCGTGTCCTGTAACTGCACACTCCTGTAGTGTGATAAAGTAGGTAGGTGTTCTAACCCCAGACTTGGAAATTGTGTGTGTGTGTGTGTGTGTGTGTGTGTGTGTGTGTGTGTGTGTGTGTGTGTGTGTGTGTGTGTGTGTGTGTGTGTGTGTGTGTGTGTCTGACTGAGTAGGGAAATGCTTTTTAGGCTACTCACACTACAGACAATTCACATACCCAACGTTGGCAAGGCTGCTGATGTCACTCACCTAGAAATACACCTCTGGGATAAACATAGTCGAGTAATCTCCGTAGTGTGTCCTGTAACTACATACTCCTGTAGTGTGATAAAGTAGTTAGGTAGGTGTTTTAACCTCAGACTTGGAAACTGTGTGTGTTTGTGTGTGAATATGTGTGTGTGTGTGTGTGTCTGACTGAGTAGGGAAATGCTTTTTAGGCTACTCACACTCCGGACAATTCACATACCCAACTTTGGCAAGGTTGCTGATGTCACTGACCTAGAAATACACCTCTAGGAAAATCATAACCCAGTAATCTCCATAGCGTGTCCTGTAACTGCATATTGCTGTAGTGTGATAAAGTAGTTAGGTAGGTGTTCTAACCCCAGACCTGACAACTGTGTGTGTATAAATCTGTCTATATGTTTGCCTGACTGAATAGTGAGCAATACTTTTTTGGCTGCTCACACTCCGTACAAATCACATACTCATCTCTGGCAAGGCTGCTGATGTCACCCACCTAGAAATAAACCTCTGGGAAGGTTGTAGCTCAGTAATCTCTGTAGCATGTCCTGTAACTGTGTACTGCTGTAGTGTGATTTAGAACCGTGGTAGGGTTCCACCTCCACCCATGGGTGTTCTAGATGTTTTGTGTGTGTTTCAATGTCTGTGTAGGGAGCAATGCATTGTAGGCTAGTCACCTGCAGTACAGATAAAACGTCCTTCTTTGGTAGTCCTGCTGATGTCATCCATCGTGAAATACACTTTTGGGGAAGAAGTACTCCAGTAATGTCTATGGCACGTACTATAACTGAGTAGTGCTGTAGGGTAATATACTAGTTAAGTAGGGGGTTGTACTCCCAGGCATGATGTGTATGTGTGTTTGTAACCCGTATCCTGTATACAGGTGGGTGTGAGTGTGTAACACCTGTGGGCAATGTGGAGGGGGATTTGCTTATCACTTTTATGGTGGCCCTAATGTCAACCATACAGGGATAAAAGATGTAAATTAGCTGTGAGGCTCTGGTGCAAAGCCATACCCATACATGTGGTAACAAAGCTAGCCAATCACAGTTAACAACCCTACTATTACCCAGAGCACACAATCAATGCATGTGTCATACGCACACACATGCCTAGGCAACAGCCAATATGAGGGTACTACCCTGCATATTGGCCACTGAAAAGAACTATGCAGTGATAGCAGTGTGCTACAGAGGCCATGTCACCCTGCCCATCTGTCCAATATGCACATACATGCAGACCATGCACCTCCACCTTGTTCCCCAATGGACACCTGCACCACCTTTGGTGCCTTCACATTTGACTCACAACTGACATACCATGTGTGACACCATACCCTGTATAGACAGATGACACTGGCATCAGGAAATGCTGTTAGCATGCTATCAATGTAGGTGCAGGGTAAACCTGATGCCTATTACCAGTCCCTTCCACAGGTGGCCAAGCCTGGCACATCTGATGATAATCTGTGTTCACAACATGGGCCAGACACCCCAGGACAGTTCCACATGTCACTGTACATGCATGTGGGAGGTGTGCACATCCCAGACACCATCCATGTCATGGACTAAGGGACACATACATAGAAGTGATGCACAACATTGGCCACACACAATAGTCACCCAGGTGACTGGATGGGGAATGCAATAACCACCTGTGTGGGCAAATGCAGAAACTACAGGCCTGACCCACAATGCAGACCATTGTCATGTGGCCTGATGCCAAGGTATACCCATCGCCTACCCTTGTATAGCCTGCTGGCATGGATGACCATCACACACCCATGCAGACATGCACCCATGCATGTCAGAACTGGCACCCTGTGTATTCGTGTGTGTGTTGTATGGTAAGTATGTCCACATCCACACTCACTACAACCCCAGGGCATACTGAAGCATGCTGTCTGATGTCTGACACCTCCTCATACTCCTTGCCCATACAACCTCCGTATAGCCCATGGGGTGCATGTGATACCTGCACATTGATGTGTTGTGGCAATCCCACTAGTGATGAGTTGCACTCCTGGCCCTGCCAAGTGTGTCAATGTGTGTGCGTCCCTGTGTGAGTGTGCCTGTGTTGATGCTGGCAGCTGTTGATGCAGACAGGCACGTGTACATCACGTACCATATATCTACCGTATCCCTGTTGCAGATGTCACTCATCATTACAAATATGTTCTGAGTGCTACACAGCAGGTAACCTATGTGGCGCATCAAATAACTGCATCGCACTGTGATAGCACTACATAGCTGTTGGGGGTTTGATACCCTGTGCTGGTAGGTGTGTGACACAAACATGCTTCTGTTTTGCTCACCTACCCCTCCCTGACATGTATTTGCCTCTGTCTGCTTCCCCCACTCCCTCTCTTGTGGATGTGGAGACCCACATCTGCTATGTTTAGGCAGCAGCATGTGTATTTCAAGTGATGTTCATGATCAGCTGATGGCCTCTGCAAGAATTGCAGCCCTCCCCTAGCTGATTGCATTTGGAACAGGTGTGGTAACATTCCCATAGCCAATTGCTTGGAAACACACTGCAATACCTAGGAACATCATGGTGGTTTTGGCCCATTTCACTCACTGTGAGCAGGAACTAGATCTGTTGTTTGGCAAACAGCATCTCAGATGGATTGGGGATTTACCTCTAACAACGTACACTGTGGAAAGATGCCAACAAACAGGAAGGGGATGTGCCTGACCTGACTACAGACTGTAAGTGCTGCCATACTGCATTTGGAGTAATGTTGGTTTAACAGTGTTTGTCTGGATATGCTTGTTGTACATGTTGCACTACCTGCCATGTCAGTTCCATGTATATGAGGAATCCCTATCTGCAGATTGGGCAGTGTTGTGCCTTTGGTTTCATGTGTTAGCCATGGTGCATCTATCTGTGGAATGCAGAAGGTAGCGTGAGGATTGCAGTCTGTAGAAGGTGAAGGCCATGACAGTTACTGACTCCATATACCTCATAGGACATATGTTGCAACAAACCCTGTTACAATGGCAAATGTATGAGGTTATCACAGCAACATGTCTATACTGGCTCTGTGTATGTGCTGTCAGACACACCTCTGTCAACTGTTGTCTAGATGATGTGCATGAAGTGGTGCATATGTGCTTTACACCATAAATAGTGTCATCATCTCTGCTGACAAGGCAGTGATATATCGGACTGCTACACATGTCATGTACAGTAGGGGTCATATTACATGACATAACCTGGACAATCTGTAGATGTTTGTACAGTACTGAGGTCTGTGTAGTGATGGTGAATGTTGGCAGTGTGTGTATTGCTAATATGTACTTTAGCCTGTGTACAGACTGTGGTGGATGTAATTGTTCTAGCTCCCCTTCTATGTGATGTTACATGCTGCCCCACTGTATGGTACCGTTTTGTCGTACATGTTTGTATGGCCATACACACACATGTCCCATACCACAGACATCCATCAGACCAAACTGTGTAGCAGCCCAGTATATGTAGGGCATTCTTTGAGTGGCACATATGAGGATGGTGTCCAACAGATAGTCCATATACTGTAATATTATGCTAGCTTACCATGTGTGGCTGTGGCTGTGTTCATATTGGTTGTGGTTATGCACTGTCACACAGGTGTATCTTACCCTGTGCTGTGACATGGCTGTTGAGCCTGCTATATATGCAGGTACATGTGTATTCCCCATAGGAGATGTAGGCCAGTGTTGAGCCAGTCTGCATGTAGCCTGCACAGTGCATTGTGACATGCCTAGCAGCGTAGTGTACTTATCCAGTGAGATGTCATGTGCAAATACATGCCAGATGTACTGCTGCCGGGCCTCCCTTAAAGGTCATGTATGTCAGACTGAGCAGTGGGATGCTGTACAGATGTATGTCAATATCTAGTGGGTAGTATGTGTCCATGGCACCCCTGTACCAGCATTCATTATGTGTCAGGCCACACAGGAGTGTGTGAATCCAAAACCTATGGTGGCGAATGTATATATGTCGTTATGTGTTCTACCCATCTACATGGTTGTCTACATCCATAACGTCAGGCCTGGTACACATGCTGTGCAATAAGGGATTATGTGTAAACCTCTGGACTGTACAGGGTGTGTCCAAATTTCCACATATACATGCTAGCTGCAGTACTCTACAATGAGTTCCTTAGAATGTCTGTCACTAGGCAATGGCACACATGTTATGAGCAGATGTCCCCTTCCACACACACACACACACCATGTCTGTGAAGACAATCCGAATGACAGTAGCAATAGTCTAGTAATGTACCTGCTACACATACCTGGCTTCCCCTTGCATTATCACTTTGGAACTATAGGGGATGGGGTAGGGCCACACACCAAGTCCAGGACATGTGGTGGAAATATATGTACATAGACTCATCCAGATACCCATATATATATATATATATATATATATATATATATATATATATATATATATATATATATATATATATATATATATATATATATATATATATATATATATATGTTTACACATGTGTACTACTTCCAATTAACACTGTCATGGCAACCACCCACTATAAATCTCTACAGCATGTGGGTGTGGTCCCATTACATATCCTGTGTGATGGACATCTTTCCTGTTGGTGGGCGTCAGTGTTACAGAGAGCAGGTAGCAATACCTCTTAAAGGAGAACCTGCACACTCAGAGTTGCCACATATATGTAGGAGGAGAAGGAACTACACACAGACTGTGAGTAGAGTTGTATTATGCTTTGCATGGTACTGGTGTTATAGGGTGTGTGTGTGTACATACTAGTGTACCTTGGAATTCAGGCTGTCTGCACAGCTCACTACTGTGGGCCTATCCTCTTAATGGACAGAGGTACAGAGGTATGCCTATCATGTGTTATCCGTCTACCACACAGGTCCTGTGTCAGATATTACACTGGCAGTGTGTGCGTTGCCTGCTATCAGTACATGGCTATATCCATTTTTGGGTCTAACCTCAATTCCCTGACTAAGGGTATGTTGCAGACTATCCTGTAACACCAGCACCTTACTTAGTGTATGGCAACAGTGTTCCACATATGTGCCTGTGTTCCAGCCTCTGTCCTCCATCTACATACCAAGCTTTTCACATATGTGATGCTGCTGGGGGTTGTTCCGTAGTGGGCTGTGAGTATATCACACTGCCATTGCTGCCATTAGTCCACTGCTATTGTATCCCCCACACATACAGTGGGGCTGGGGCCATAAATGTGTTGGCATCATCTACACAATACTTGTGTGCCCGTATGCACTCCAGAGGCCAGTGTATGTAACAGTGGTATATGGGCCTGTATTGGTGGGGAGCACCATAAATGACTTAGGCTGTTGCAAAATGTGGGGGTCGCAGGGGTGGGCTGCCACAAGGTAACTGGATGTACAGTACCGTATACTTCACCTATAGTGACATTACTTACATGAATTGGGGTACTGCAAGCCTACTTCCCCCTACCATACAGACTGTCCTGTCTGTCGGTGTGCTCGTGATGGTGTCAGTTATGCCTTGTTAAGTACCAGTTGCAACCCATTAGACCACAAAGCATCTTTAACTCCCTCCTAGTGAGTTTGTACAGAGTGTAGATAGAGGCCGCAGAACTACACACCTGCAGTACATACTGTTGATTGTTTGGTATCCTGTGGGCCAGTCTGTCTTCACTATTGTACAATTTGAAGGGATTGGCCTGGATAGCAACAGTTGTGAACCTTTCCAGATGACTGTAGTAGTGTAACAGTTTCACAGTTGCAGTACTCTGTTTATATGGTTGTCAGTATCTGAGCAGCTCTATGGCATGGCATATAGAACTGTTATAGTACACAATTAAAAGATTCCCATGTCTGCAAACCTGTGGTGGTGTCTTTCCTATGGTCTATCTATGGGTATATGTTGCAGGCAATGATTGACAATTGTATGGGTGGCCCATACAGTGTCCAGTTGTTCAGGTGTTAACAGTAGGCATAGTGGCTGTTCCATATTGTGTGCACCTTCTACATATGTATCTTTCTGTACATATGTCTGCGTGTGAATGTGTAGTCACATGTAGATATATATATATGTATATCTGTGTCTGTGTATCTGTATCCTGGGGATGTTGATGGCTTCCACATAGTACATGTCCTGTGGGAGGCAGACTGTACTTGGTAGTGTATTGCTGGGTGCACGTGTTTGGGCTGTGGGGGGATGCCTATCCATACAAGACATATAGTGTGAGAGGCCTCTCAACCCCAATAACGGTGCATGTGGACATATGTGTATTTGTTAATCTGCCATTGCTATGTACAGATGTATGGCCATATATACCTATATATATATATATATATATATATATATATATATATATATATATATATATATGTATATAGAGAGAGAGAGAGATAGATATAGATATATATGACTATGTCCGTATAGACCTACATAGATAAATATCTGCGTGCACATATGTAACGTGCTGTGTATATGTAGACATATAGGTGTAGACACATATATTTGTCAATTTAGGCATATGCATGTATATATGTGCATATATATATATGTGCATATATATATATATATATATATATATATATATACCTCTTAAATATAGATATATTGATATATATGCATATAGCTTTAGAAATTACTCTCTCTCTGTATATATATATATATATATATATATATATATATATATATATATATATATATATATATATATATATATACACATCTACATAGCTAGATATGTTGTATCTGTTTAGATATTAATATATTTACACACACATACACCTAGATGTCAGTATGCATTCTCTGTACTGTTGCATGACTGGACTGGATGATATGTTTATGAAAACATAAAATATCTTTGTATCTATCATGGCTTAGTGGTAAATCAGTTTGGCTATGGAGTGCAGGGTCCTGGGTTTAAGCCTAGCAGAGGCTGTTTATTTTGTTGCTAGGCAAAACAAAGACCATTAGATACTGAGTTATTAAGGCACTGTTAAGCAGTTGTGAGTGGATGTGCGTGGGTTTGCGCAACGGTAAGCAGTGGTAACTTTTGGTTACAGTTCCTTACACTCAGTTACCTTCTTGATTGCTTAACCTGTGTAGGCAATGCTTACTCCCATGCAAACAGGCTGAAACCCGCTCACTGCTGCTTACAAGTGCTTACTCCCGCTTAGCCCAATATTAATTTCTTTAAAAGAAATGAAAAAAGGAGTGATAGGAAAGTGGTGAAAAGGGTAGCTAGGGGATGTGCAGGAAGGGTGTAGGGAAGGTCCATAGCTGTCCATTTCTTCTACAGCAACGGCTGTGCATATGCAATGAATTTGGAAGTACATTTGGACACTCAAACCCCTGAGAGAGGGGTGAGGACAACAATAGTATGTTGTGATGCCAATTAGAAATGTTTACATGTGTCCATTGGAAATGGACAGCTATGTCTGGGGCATGCTTTTTTTGCGGGAACAGATTGCCCTTTTCTTCTTTTATTTTTAGGTGAGAGTGGAATGTTGAGGAAGGAGAGTAGGTATGATCAGGGAGGATAGGTTGTGTAGGATGACAGACAAGACATACAAGATGCGTACAGGGGTGGTATATGACACATGTTGGGGGAACACCTTGGATGGGGAGAGGTGTTTGGAATTCACAAGCCCATGAGCCCACAAATGGACACAGTGGGACTGAGGTCCCCACCCATGGGCAGTCACCACTGCACCTTCACAGCCCAGAAGGTTGCTGTGCTGGGGGCTGTGTAGGAGGGGCAGGCTCACCCTCTAGTTGTGCCACTCGACCCTCAAGCTGGCATAGGCAGTCTTGAATCTCCCTGTCAAGCTTCCTACGCACCACTGCATGGACCATACCATGGGTGACAGGTTCCTGTCTGCTTCCGCTCCCAGGGGGGTGAGCCCCATCCCCTGTGGTGGTTCCACCCAAAGGTGGTGCAGGGCCAACATACGAGGGGGTCCCAAGCTGGGCCCCAGATGTGTTGGCGCCCAGAGCCATGGCCAGCTGAGGTGGAGCAGGTGTGTCCGCTGGGCCCAGCCTTCTCATATGAGCTATGTTGTAGCAAGTTTAAGGCAGCTATGGGTTAGTAATAGTCAACAGCATTCAGGATTAGTTATAGCAGCATGCATAGGTATTCCCATTACCCAGGGCACCAGTTATAAAATAGTTGCAGAGCAGGCAGAACAACAGTGGCCATTACAACAACATGCAGATTTCATTGATGGCAACAGGCCACCAATATGGGAGTATTTTAACATGGCACATGCATATAAACAGATGTGAATATTTATAAACCAATAGGACATATGTCCCAACAAAGGTTAGGAGTGTAGACATACCGATGAGTTGTGTAAATCGGTTATTTTTGCACATATGGTAGGGGTGAGAGAGAGAGAGAGTTCAATTAACAACTAATAAATCCTTGTAGTTTTCACAACATTCGTAGTCACTGCAGTGGTCTGTCCCTTATATGTATTATTACACTACCCAATGGCCTTATATTGTACAATGGTATGTTTGTAGATTGGTATGTTCAGGACCTGTGTCTTACGTACTAGCTTGACAAGATGCAGGTGTTAATGCAACATGTTTTGAGATTGCTCTCATACACTTTGGGTAAGATGCTGAGATGACAGGTTTGTTTGCATGTTCATTTTCTAACTATGTACAAGTCTGACTATCAGTTATATGTCATTAACAGCTGCCTACATTTCTTGGATCATCACACTAATTTGTCAGGGGAGCAGGGCAAAAGGCAGGTGATGTGGGACATGTATCTGGCCATACTGGGCAGACTGGAACAGTTGAGGGGTATGGATATGCATACCACTCTCTATTTGGGCATTCTAGCAAAATCTGTACAGGTGTTAAGTGTTAATATGCATACAACTTTCTCTCTGAACATTCTAACAAACTCTGTACAGTTGTGTGGAATGATTATGCATACAACTTACTAGCACTCCTGGGATTCAAAACCCTGCTGTGTGTGACAAAAGCATTACAGATAAGATCACTGTACACTTTGCTATCAGGCAATTGTTGTGAAACTTTGCAATGTTTTCTGTCTAATATGACTGACCTGTTTGCACTTCCAACATTGTTGTACAGAACTTCATACACATTTTATCTGCATACCACAGTGTGAGTAACACTGCTTACTACAATGGTACTATTTAATGACTGCAACAGTACAACAACATATGACTGCATAGTAAACAGAAGCAATGCAGGGGTTATACCTTTATTCGCAGCATATTACACAATTCTCTATACTGGTACAACACTTTCTGAGGCTTCTACATTTATTTATGACAGTATATGCAGGCTATTTACTAACCTGCCTCATGACACATCCTTTGCAGCCTAGCATCATAGGCTTGATGGTTCACAGCATGCTCATCGGTAGCTGTCAGAGAAATACAGTGATATTTAGCCATAACTATCCATAGTATACACAAGCTAGGCAATTATTAATTACTTAGTGGAAGGAGTACTTACTCAGTTCTGGAGCATTCTGCATCTGCCTTGCTTCCTGGATCCACTGTTCCAGGACATCCCCCTCCACCGCTTCAGGTCTGCATGGTGGTGCCTGACCTGCTCACCAGTCCAGGGGATACCTGTGACACTAGTGAGGTCATGGGCAAGACTGTCCCAGGCCTCCATTTTGTACTGCGAGCCCTGGTACTGGCCAAGCAGTAGTCTTCTGTCATGGTGCTTTACCAGGAGCCGTACCATGAATTTGGACTCCTGGATGCCCCAGCGCTGCGCTCTAAAGTGAGTGCCTTCTCCCACTCCAGCCATTCTGCCTGCAGGGGGATGCTACAACCAGTTATGAGCCATATTCCCACTTTTTTCCATTTAAGTAAGTCTGGATTCCCACACTTTTCCTTAATTGGCCGGTTTTGAAAAGGCTACGCTATGGGCACACCTGCTTACTTCAGGTTGGCACTGCTTAAATTGGTATACCTGTGGGCAGATTGCATTGGCTTCCCTACACATTGCTTACACTTACTAAGTTAGGCTGTGATGAGGTTAGCATTGCTTACTGGTTATCTAGCATTATATTTGCCTTTTGGCACCAATTTATTATTCATTACTGGTTATATATGTGTCTGGTATCCATGATTTATGTGTACATACACTGTATGGGGTCCTGGGGACTTCAGACCTTTATTACGATAACACCTCAACTCTATGTTTACTGTAGTGCTCCAAATCACATATTTATGGTCTGTAGCAGGTTAGAGAACATCACACTGTACATAGATTCAGTTCACATGTTTGATTTGATTTTCCTGTGGTGAGGATTAGTTTGCTGATACCAGCTTTACATGTATTGCTATGATGGCTTAGTGGTTAACTACTGTGACTGTGATATACAGGGTACAGAGTGATTAAGGAACTTTAAAGCAGTTGTGAGTGGGTGCATGAGTTTGCGTGGAGTTAAGCAATGCTAAACTCCGGTTACAGTTTCTTACACTCATTTAGCTTCTACTTTGCTTAGTCTGTGTAGGCAATGCATACCCCAGTGCAAATGCACTTAAACATGCTTACTGGTGCTTATATATGCTTACTACTGCTTATTTATGCTTAAACCTGCTTACTAGTGCCTTATTCATTATGACACTAACACTTTAATTAAGTAAACGTTTAATGCAGTACTCCAGTTCACATTTACATGTTATTATGTAGGTTATACAGCAAAAGGATGTTAAAATATGTTCATATACACATTCTACATGGAAAATGATATGTGCTGCACTAGGACTCAAACCGGGAATGCTTGTTCGTGATGCGGATGCTCTGACCACTACACTATTGATGTTAACATTGATTCTGCATGTGTTTTTTCTATTTGAATGATTTTGACATGTAAGCTCCGCTAAGCAAAGGGCAGTGACTCGCAAACACGCTTTGCTTTGCTTTCACTTTCAATAATGAAGAGATACAACAGTAACATAGGGACACTGGGAATTTAAATGTAATAGTTCTAGGGACAGGGGCTTAACATTCAACTATGTGCTTGTCTCGTTACACCTTTGATTTTATTTCAGTGTTCGTGTATACTCTTGTATGCTTTGCATACATTTCAGTATCCACGGACACTGACATATCGCTTACTATTAGAGGCAGGGTCAAATAGTAAGTAATGTAGGTTGTGCAACTGTGGGGGCATGTTTAACCCTCTGTAAAGCACTTACACATGCCCCCTGCACTTGCACATTGAGGGTGCGGCAGTATGCCCTCATGAATATTCATATGGTGCTGCTGCACCATCTCTGAGGAGGACACTTGGCGCAAGGCTAAAACTGTCCTTGCGCCGAGCTTCATGAATCCCGGGGTTTATTTCATTCTTAACAACCTGGATTCCTACATGTTTAGACTTGAAAGAGGGACTTTCATTTGGAATTGAAACTGCTCATACAGCACTGAGGAAACCTGCTTTTAACTCAACAAATACTCCACCTATATCCATACTTATAAAATTTCTTTCATTTCTGGACAAGGAACTAATATTAAAATCTGCTTGGAGAAAATCACCCTTAAAATACAATCAAAGCCTGATAAGGTTTGACAATGATTATTCTTCCAGATTACTAGAACAAAGGAAAAAAGACTGGCCAATAATAAAACTGTTGAAACAAAACAACATTAAAGCACAGCGGGCCTTTCCAGCCAAGATAAAAAATACTTTTTGCCAATGAGATGAGAACCTTTAATGACTTAGAAGAAGCTACTATATTCATAGAAAACAACAACATAGTGCCCGGGATTCGTGAAGCTCAGCGCAAGGCCAGCATTAGGCTTGTGCTGACCGTGCAGCATGTAGATGGCGCAGTAGCGCCATATGCATATTAATGAAGGCGCGCTGCCGCCACAGCCACGTGCATAGGAAACAAGCGCGAGTGCATAAGGCATGTTGAAGTGCCGCATGGAGGTGTGGAAATGTCGGCTGTCGACATTTAACCTAAAATGCTTGAATATAACAATTTGCCTGCAATAGTAATCACACCTGTCAGTGTCCGTGGATACTGAAACATATGCAAAGCATGCCAGACAGTTCTTGTGAACACAAAATTAAGAAGCAAACACAAATGCACGGTAGCGAATATCGAGTCTCCATCCCTCGAACAAATGACATTTAAAACCGTGTGCCCGTATTCTAACACAGTGTAGATAGTTATACCAAGTGGAAGTGAAACCGCATCATGTTAGTGTGCCGCCAATAGCTACATCTAGCCCAATGGTCAGGGTTACCACCTGTCCCACATTGTGAGGGATAGTACACAGCTGGGCAGTTGTGTCCATACCAAAACCATTATAAATGTAAAATATCCAGCGACCGTATGACATAATTATATCCCACATCGCATGTAATAGTCACATGCAATAGGTATGTCCGTATGTAACATACCACATGTGACAAGAAAGAGAATAAGCAAGAAAATGAAACAGAAGGAGCATATAAACTGCTACAACAATAACTAACATGTAGGCAGAAAACAAAAGTATTATCCATAGTACTGACTGTGGGTATGTGTTGTCCTGCAAAATCTGATTTGTGTCCGGAATATGTCCCAGCCTGGCCATATGAAAAGGTGGCAACCCTACCAATGGTCAGAGCATTCAGCCAAAATCCGCTCATATGCGGTCTAAGCCATTCTTGTCAGGATGTGTCACAGTTGAACAGGTATTACCCGGGTGTACCAACCATGTCATGAAAGTTAAGTATGTGCGTGTACCTATGTGCATGATGTACAGCATGTGGAAGGTGAAAAATGCCAGGGTAGTCCACACAACCATACAGGTACCTGACATGTAGTGTATGCAATGTGTTCCCTTGACCATGTCATGGGCCATCAACCAAAGAAGGGATGGATGGAGTGTCAGGAATATGTGTGTGGGGGGGGTAATGGTATAATCAACAAAGGCGAGACTGTGTTGGATGCACAATAGGTGAACTGGAGGTGTATGAGGGAGCAGTGGGTGAATCAGAAAGAAACACAAAGAACAAGTATACACATCTGCAATACAACAGGCCATACTGTAGAACACAATCACACAAACATATGAATATTAAAATGTGCGATACACATGTACAGAAATGTCACCAGCACATACCCACAGAATGGTCTGGATGGAACTGGCCCATCCAAATGCAACACACCTGGATGCATAATTGAATACCCATCATCCCCTCCACAGCACACAACCCGACCCATACCTGAACGTCCACCAAATCTAGCCATACTCGGGCTACTAGCTTGGCGCAACCATATCTACACATACTGACCACTACTCATATGTAGTAGGCAGTGTCACCCTAGGCAGTGTCAGGATTTCAAACTATGTATCCCTTGCATGTAAAACCCCATCATATTTTCGTACGTCCAGAAAAATCGAAGGTTGTTTTCTTGTTCAATTTTTAGGTTCATAGGTTCATAGGTAGATACTAGGCTATCTGCCCTAGGGAATTTATAAGCCTAGCCAGAGTGTATTTGGCTTCTGCCTCCCTATTAGATTAGCTTACTGTGCCTCTGTAAAGTAGGTCACAGAAGGTACCCTTTTAAGATTAGTTTACTGTGCCTCTGTCTAGCAGGGACACAGAAGAGATCCCAGGGGTGAATTTGCGATTTCCCATCCACGCGTCCAGATTTCGCTTGAAGAGAGTCAGCGAGGGGCTATGTCTAACATGAATTAGGATTCTATTCCAGAGTGAGGGGAGCCTCTGGGAAATGAATCTGTCCCTCCAGCATGTCCTATTTATTTTAGTGCTGAGGTTTAGGTCCCTGGAGCGTGTAGCTCTAAGGGACTTGGATTTTTTGAGGTGGAGCCTGTCCATTAATTCTGGGTTTGACATGGCTTTGTACGTCAGGCATAGATCGCCTCTGAGTAGGTGGTAAGCAACTGAGTAGAGCTGGAGTTTCTTTAGTCAAGCTGCATAGGACATCTGTTTGTAGCCCATGATCCTCTTGGTGAGGTACTTTTGGGGTATATCCAGTTGCTGCAGGTGTCGGGTAAGGTACATCCCAAAAGGGGCATTGTATTCAATTATGGGCCTGATGACTGACGAGTAGAGGGGCACAATGACCTCTCTTGATATAGATGAGAACCCTTTTGTGATAAGGTGGGCTATATAGAAGGTCTTTTAACCACTTTGGCAACGTGATTATCAAAGGAGAGATTACTATCTACGTTGGTCCCAAAATCAATAATTACTTCTTCCGTACTTAATGGATTACCACCTATGTGGTAATTTGTAGGCACCTTGTTTTTCCCAAAGGGGATGACTATGCACTTTTTAGCATTTAGCTTGAGGCCGTGCCACTGGCACCAAGCATCCGTTTCTGTGAGACCCTTCTGGAGGATACTTGTGTCAGCTGGAGATTTGGATATCCCTCATGGGATAAGTAACCTGTGTAAACATCAGACTTGGTATCACGACACGATGTCCAGTCCTGTAGACATCTGGACACAAGTTGAATGTGCAGTAGTGGTGCACGAGACTGTTCAGCCTCTAGACGGTCATGCAGAACCTACTACCCAGGATCAAACAACTGCCCGTGATGCACGTCTCCTCACATGAATAATCGAGAGAATACATTGTACACATTCGCATAGTGACACTTGGAAATAGGGTGATTAAGGCGCTGATGTAAACAGGGTACCTCCTGACCCACTGTGTGAGGGACAGTCACTGTTTGGGTAGGTGTGTCCTGACCAAGAATGATACAATGGCAAATGTCCTGTGATTGTAGGAAATAACTATGTACCATACTTCATGTAAAAGTTGCCTAAAGCAGTTATGTCTGGATATAAAATACGTAATTCATACAAGAAACAGAATAAGCAACTAAAGTGCTAAAGGAATAGGCTCTCAACTAGGACAATATTGAATGTTCTAAACCATGCACTGACCGTGGTTATGTGTTGGCCTAAACAATCTGGTGTCTCCAGAATATATCCCATCCCGTACTTATGTAAATGTGGCAACCCTACCAATGGTCAGAGCATTCGCACAATAACTGGCCAGCCTCTTAATCACTCTCAAAGCCAGTGACCTTTGGAGGAAAGGTGTTAAATGAGAATGACTAATGACAATAATTAAGAGTAATAGATGCTTTTAATTGCAGAAAATAAGTAGTAATACATATGTATCCGAATCTGTCAATACATTTCAAGTTAATAGTACTAATATTGTAGAACTGACCGTGATTGTCCCTGATTTGTCATTGCCTTTTCCCTGTCACTGTTGAAATTAGTCCCTGAGTATCACAGAGGTCCGTAGACATATGTACACCAACCAACTGTCACATTTGTTGACAGTACTATTGTATACCTGTAGTGAATTCATAAGTGATGTCCAGAATAATATTCATCGTATATATGAATGAATTAAATAGTCAATGTGAAGGGAAAAACCAGTGGAAACACCCTGCCACCCTGTATTATGTAGTGGAACCACCCTCCAACCTATATAATGTAGTGCCAACCTAATAATGTGGTCAGAAGTGCCCAAACCCCTGCGTCTGTAAACACAGATAGAATGTTAAAATCGGGACCAACTCTGTCCATGTGCTACATCTGATATTTGAACAGATACAGGGCAGTTCCAATCACCAGTCAGACAAGCCTAAAACTGGAGCAGCACATGAAGACCCTGACAATAAAGCACATGTATGTGCCAGGACTATAAGCGTTGGAGTTCTGAATATCCTTGGAGTGAGTAAACATGCAGCACGGGTCCATAGCAGTAGGGAATAGGGAATGTTTAATGTTGCATGTGTAGTACTGCAGTTTTCCCAGCAGGAGAATGGATGGCTGTTGTGTAAGTGAAGCGGTGAGGCATATGTTAGGGTAGCTATGAACCATGGGTATACATATAAATGAGGCAGAACACTAACATAAAGGCATTCCCGGTTCAAGTACGACTATAGCACATATCATTTTTTGTGTAATGAATGCCTCTGTGCTGTAAAGCCAACATTTAAACATGTAAAGGTGAACGCGTGTTTCGCATGGGGCCGTTAACTGGATTCCATCAATCAAAGTGGTACTGTCATAATGAATAAGGCACATGTAAGCACAAAGAAGTGGCAGTAAACATATGTAACTCACAATAAGGAGATGCAAGTGCGCCTGTACGGGTGTAAGCAGCTCCCAGCATAGCAAATGTATGTTGTTTTGTACAGATGTAACTTATCTATGTATATATATGTATATATGTGTATATATATATATATATATATATATATATAGATATGTGTGTATAGATACATATCCACAGACATAAAAGAAATATGCAATTATATATATATATATATATATATATATATATATATATATATATAAATAAAATGAACGCCGAAAGACAAAAGCATACACAAGGGTTGTGAAGGGAATCTAGAGCAACTAAGGTATTATATAGTGCTTGCAGCATATGTCAGATAAGGCTGCACAAGAGTGAGTTGAGCACCACTATTCACACCAGAGGCAGGGTTATACCAGTGACCATAATATCATTGAAGTGCTACATCAACATTACACACAGACGGAATGTAGTTCATGTTGTGACCACCTAAACTTGTAACCCGCAAAATGTTCATAATCCATAACACCAGAAAAGGCACGTATGTGCAAATATAAATGGAGGGAGACCCTGTGAATACACAAGGGGGTACAAAATGTGTGTAGGGCCCCTAACGCTCTGGAGAGGGCAATGTGTAAAGGTGTGTCATGGCTGCGATATCAGGTGGATAATGGCTGTTACGCATGGAAACTCAACACGGGTGGGCTGGAGAAACTATGGCTATGCGATTATGGACACAGGAGTGCCAGGGTTGGTTGCTCCTGTTGCAATGGAGCGACCCATGTAGGTCAGCTAGTACATAGGTGCGATTCCCAGCTAGATTGTCTTCTGCGTGGAGACATGCGTGAATGGGCGTACCTTCGTTGAAGGTTGTGCGTCAGGGCTGGCATCTCAGCACGTAAAACCTATCTGCCAATCATTAGCGGACCGGAGTTCTGCTGTGGCGACCCCTAACTGGGAAAAGCCGAAAGACACAACAACATGCAGACATCAATATGTTGACGTACATTCTCTGTAACACATGCACACCATTTATTAACATAAATAATATGAATGTGCACAGAAACAAATACAGTAGCAGGAATAATAGGCTGTGCAGATGAGAAATAGGTCAAATGACACTGTATCACATCACACTTATCAGCGGTACTCCATACATGAACAAAAAGTGCGACATCTGTCCGCTGTATAACGTGCTGTATACTGATTACAAGTTAACTGGAGTGAAGAGTCAGTGTCATAATTACTAAGGCAATAGTATGCTGTTGAAACAGAGATAAAACCCAATACGCATGTGTAAGTGTGTATGTCCAGGAAATGTATTGGTTAATGGACACAAAGACGTATATATACATATATATATATATATATATATATATATATATATATATATATATATATATATATATATATATATATGCACATACACACACACACAAATATATATATATATATATATATATATATATATATATATATATATATATATATATATATATATACATATATATATATATATATATATATATACAGCAGTTATTGATATATACACATATACACACAAAGCAAATATATATGTCATTGTAGATATACACATGTACATAACTAGGTTACTTTACAGCAATTATGGGTAACATATGTTCAGACCGGGCATATGTTACTGGGAGGTCCATTAAACAAACGATTACCTCCCACACTGCCCAGCTAGGCCAGTCAGACATACAGACAGGCAATAAAGATAAATACACTGCTGCTTTCTAAACCACCGGCAGGAAAGTACCAGTGGGAGAGATCTGCAAGGTCTACACTTTAAACATGGATAACGGTGTCCCTTGCGGGACACCAAAAATTCACTTTACTCGTGAACCCTTGGTTATCGATGCGAGCAGGATGTAGGTGTACATGGAACAGTAGGTTGTGCAAGTGTGATAATACATGGGTTGACAAAACGTATGACATGTGTCCCGAGATGGGCAATGTGTAGGGGTGTGCTCATACCCCAGCTGCGCTCACAGTAAGTATTTGTCATGAGTGCTGTAGAGGGGTGCCAGGTAGGTGAACCATGGGTATGCAATAATTGGCCTAAGTGTGCAGGTGCTGGTTGGCAGAGATGTAGTAGGCCCGCCCAGTAGAAGTCATTAATATTCCTATGTGGGCATAGCAGACGCCTATACCTCCCAAACCTGAAGAGCACATCTACCGGATAGTCTGTAAACCATTGGGGGAATACATAGGGACCAAATCAGTGCCATGTACCTGATTAGCATGGATGTCCATAGTTATGAATCAGAATGTAACAAAGTCCAACTAAACACTTCCAGAACTAGTGATATTAGGTGGACAGGTGGCGGAATACAGGTAATGACTGATGACAACATGTATGAGTCATAAACAGCATGTACCTCGACAGACATGAATGAATACATATGCCCTGTGACTGTCAATGTGTCTGGTTAATAGAACCAATCATCTAAATGTGTCCCTCAGGGTGTTATGCAGTGTCCCTGATACAGTGTTCATTCTCCCCCATTGGTATGTGAGGTCTGCTAGTGACGGAAAGCGCATATTCCGCTGACCACCTTAGGTAGATGGTAGCATAATAGATTTGGATTACCACATGTTCACCTTTGAGAGGGACACACCACTCTGGGCAGTTGTGTCCTGCAAAATGAATGTTATGGCACATGGCCTGTGATTTCAGGAAAGGAGGTCATATATTGTGTGTAGTGGTGTCATAAAATTATTTTTTTGTATCAGAAACAGCTACATGTTATCGGAAACAGTATTAGCAACTATAATGCTACAAGAATAACCTTAACGTATGCAAACCGGTGAAGTAGTCAGTTTACTACTGGCTGTGGGTATGTGTTGCCTTGCCAAACGTGATAGCTCTACATATAGGTCCTATAGGGCTGCCACCATTCCAAATGGCCAAAGTGGGACCTGCTCTGTAGAAATGTCAGACATACCAGGGCAGAACATACCTACAGCCATGCATAGTACAGAAATATACATATTAGCACAAATCAAAGCTTAGTCTAGCAGCAGTCAAGTTGCTTATGCTACTTCACAAAACATATCGACGTGTCATGTATAGAAGAACCATTACATGCAACTATTACAGACACGTACAATATAAGAATGTCCTCTAATCAGGACAGTTGCAATGGCTAGAGTATTTTCGCATGACAAATATGTCTAATGAGGGACTGTCCCATGCAAAGTGGGAAAGGTGTTACTCCTAGAGTGTCCCGTTGTCCAATCTAAAAGGTGGAAAACCTACAATAGGTATGCGGTAGCATGACCCGGCAGAGAGCTGCGTTTCCCAAATAACATTTACATGTTAGCATTGCAGAGTATCAGTTCCCATGTATCAGCCAGATGGGAGCAGATTGCATGAGGAACAAGCATATAATATGATTATGTCACTGGACAGGCCACCAAGTCCGTACAGTCGAACGCCTGCCGTCGCCTAATGGGTAGACATACCTGATACTGTAATCATGTAGTCCAATGTAATAGGCATCACAAGGGATCGTGCCCACCCAGTGTGAGTGACAAATGTAAGCACAAATGTCGGTGCATGTGCAAGTGAGTGAGCGAGCGGGTGTAAGCGTGTTTGTCTACCAGTATGCCAGTAGTGCACTGTTAAAGAAATGTGGAGTCTAAAAGTATAAATACAACTTCAGGCCAGTCCTCAAAAGAGGCTACTAGCATAGTGAGACTAACACAGTAAACAAAAAATAAATAAAAATATGTGGGTTAGAATCTCTGTGTAGAAAGTTTTAGATGATATTTTGCCACTGCTGTATTTCCTATTTATCAAAAGATATGGAAGATGCTTGCATGGTAAGTTATGCAGTACAGTTTTTACACATCTAGTGTTTACATGGTGCAATGACACCTACAGCTCTTAGGACTTGGATGATAGTGAATATCTCCATCTTCTGCAAATTTTCTGGAAGCATCTATCTATGTCAATAAGGTTCTGTATCTAAATACTGGGTAATGTATACGTATGTTAGCTGTGCATTTTGAATTACACAATATTATGTTATAATCCATTCTTGTTTAGCATTGACTGCCCTCCTACCTAAGTTACATGTTGATGTATTAAATACTGCTGATGAACAATAATTCTTATAATGTGTAGTTATATCTCAAGTTTGAGTAGTAACTCAAATCTCTCACTTCTCTTGTCTCAAATGAATCCCGTGGAATTTACCATGTCAGCTTCTTTTTTTCCTGATATTTCCACCTTGTATTTCTCTTCCCTCTGTACCAACTTAGACCTGTATTACCTCTGATATGAGGCCAATTGTTTTTAAAATTAAATATCTGTTCTGCTTCTAAATACCCTCCTTATATCATGTTTTTATGAATGTAACTATTAATGCCTGTATCTCTGGCTTCCCTTTTCAATTCTATATAATAGTTGTTTAATATAATATCAGTTTTTATCTATGTAACAATGTACTAACTGTATATGTGGAGCTTTTCTCCCCGGGCCTCTGCTGAAAATGGACATGTATCCAGATGGATTTTCCCGGTCAACAAATGTAAAATAAATAAATAAATAAATATATCTTTCATGTGCAGTCACATGCTTTATTGCAAAGTATGACACTTTGAACTCTGAAGTGTTAGAGCTGTTTATTATTGCTATAAGCAATGTGCTGACATGCACTCAAGACTACATGCTTTTGTGATTCAAATGCATACCAGATGGTAGCAGTTGTACTTTTCTTTTACTCATCCTGTAATTTAGAAGCACAAAGTCATATTGTGTTTAATTCTTCACTGCATATCCATACAAATGAGTTTTTTAATTTCCATCAATTGATGAAATCACAACCAAGATGGATTAGCTAGGCAGGTAAGAATTAGGGTTGTAGTGCAAATATAGATAAGAATCATAGGTTTCAATCTTGGGTTCTCCAGTTTGTACACAGTGCTCCTTGTGTGTCCAGTACTGAGTGCAACACAGTAATGTCTCAATATAAAATTGTATTTCGTGTTCAGGTTAGCTGACATGTGATGCTCACTGTTTTGTTGTACACAGAGATCATTATATATTGACTTGACAGAATCATTCTGTGGCAGTAATGCATCCTGTTTTCCTGTTTTCAGGTGATGAAGACCATGCCTATAATCACTATCTCTGCATACAGTGAAGACGAAGCAGCAGAGGGGAGAAGGGTATGTGTTATAAGTGGCGACTTTTATTTCCCTAGAAAGACAGAAGGCTGATAACATAGTTAAAAATTAGATTTAAATGTGTATTGATTGCGCATTCAGGCATTCTTATTTTAATGCCAGACTACCCATAGTGCATCTGCATGGTAAACGCAATAGTCATTGATTTATTGTCAATAACAGTATAAATATAATTTAAATGCAGTCCTTGCAGTTATAAACAGGATATATTTAATAACGGCAATTTAAGTGTTTTTTTGGTGTCAGAACCTAATGGCAGACATATGTGTGTAACTGTCATAGTGGTTTTACTTGAAATGTTTCACATATAAGTTGCTTGTACTGTTATTGTCATTTGAACAATATGTAGTGTTTACAGACTGTTACATTGTGTATAGCCTGCCTATTCTATTATCGAATGTATTTCTGTTGTCTCAACATTCTAAATGCTGTTGACAGATATTTTCTGACATGTACTTGACTTCCACATGCCTTGCAGTTCTGTATAACTGCCCAGTGATGGTTTGTTTAACAGAAAATTACATACCATTTTTTATTACTGTTGTGGCCAAAGCCATTCATGTTTATCTGGCATGTTTGACTTGTTACATATTACAGTAAACTCTCAGTTAACCAGCACCCATGGGGATTAGTAGGTACCTGATAACTGTAGTTTCTGGTTGCTTGAGATTTACTATTAAAAATAAGACTGATTAATACTGTACCCTATACTTTTTGTTTGGTTTGATTTATGCTCAGGTTGGGGAGAGAGATTTTTTTTTTCCTATATTCATTTTTAATACTCTAAAACTCTAAAAACATAAGATATGTTTCTGCGGGGGGAAAACAGAAATTGCAACACCGACTACCAAACAAATTCCTAAAAATAGCAGATCCATCCATCACTTATCCTGTTTCTATACTAATCAATCATTCTGTCTCTGAATAATATGTGCCTCACTTCTGGAAAATCTCTCACATCATCCCCCTTCACAAGGGGGACCCCTATAGAGATATTTCTAACTACAGCCCCTTTGCTATCCTCCCACCCATAGCTAAAATCCTAGAGAAATGTATTCAGCAACCACTCTTAATCACCTTACCACTAATAACCTTCTATCCAATACCAGCATGGCTTTTGACCCAAGCATAGTACTAAAACATAAAATATCAAAAACATTGGTTACACATGGCTGGTATAAAAAAGAATATTATTAAATAGTGAGCACTTTCACGGTTCTTCTGATCTCTTCATCAGACTACATAGAAATAAAAAAACAACTTGACTTAAATAGAAATACAAACCAATTAAATAATCACCGTAATCAGCCATGCAGGCTAATAAATAAAATATTTAAAGAGATAATGTCAGTATTCAGGTCTAAAAGCATACATAGAAGAATATATAACATAAAAACACATCTATGCTGATATTTCTTTTCAGTGTTTAAGTGCCCTGACTTTTAGGAAGGGCTTAAGAGACCCTCTACTATTCATACCAGGAGGTTTGTCAGCATACAACAGAAGTATCCACTTCTGTTCAGCTCCCTCAGTAAGGTTCTAAAATCACCCCCTCTTAACCCTTCATTAAGAATTTCCAATACAAAAAATTTAAAAACATGATTTCTACCTTCTCTAGCAACATGTTGAGCTAAGGCATTCATCTCTTTGGCATGATTAATATCTCTAAAATGTTCTAATATTCTGTCCTTTAAAGAACGATTAGTTTTGCCTACATAAACCATGAAACATGCAGTACAGAAACTGAAATAAATAAGACTTCTCGTCTTACAGTCTGGATAAAACTAAGTTCAATCTTGAAACCTAGCTGTGGCTGCACAAACTGTCTCCCTGCAAAAATGTGGCTGCATGCCAAACAATTTTTGCAGGCATATGCCCCTAACCTATCCGAAACTTCTCTACATTAATTGCCCTATAGCATAGCTGTCTCTTAAGAGATGTATTATTATGAAAAGGAAATTGTGGTCTTTCTTCTATAACATCTCTCAGCTCATCTATAGTAGTTAAAATATTCCAGTTTTTCTTAATAACTTCACATACTATATTTATATTACTGGAATATGATAGGGGTATTCTCATAGCATTATTCACTGAACATAGCGAAAAGGCCCCTATATTATCAACCTTGCTAGTAACATTAACTAATTGAGCCACTTCACCATTATAATGGGGTTTACATTTATTCTGTCGTTCTTTCCATGTATCACTTATACATTTATCTATGTCTTTCTCTCTATAACCTCTGCCAAGAAACTCTTGTTTAAGACTAAGAAGTGCCGACTTTAATTTCAGATCTTCATTATGTATTGTTATACCTGAACATGACAGAAGGTAACTCTGGGACTATACAAATTGAACTTGCTTATAATCCTGTCAATGGGACTGATTTAATGATGACCAAAACTAAGCACTTAAATAGAATACTTGAAGTAAATATGAATCCTTTGCTTTTGAATGAGGTAATTACACAAGCAGTACCTAATTCGAATGAAGGTGAATTACTGGGCAGTTTTCATAATAAATATAATATACTTGAAGATAAATTGTATAGGTTTAAGTGTTTACAATGGCAATGCTTTCATATGGAAGCCTCACTTAAATATGAGGTAGCACCGATGGAGCTTAGAGTTTTAAATATGCCCAGTTATAGACAAACTTACCTCGAACTGTTAAGACAGTGGCAAATGCTTAATTTGAAATTGAGTGCTCAGTACATGCAATTATTGATTGACTTCTTCTGACCACAAGAAATGGATTTATTAGACGAGATTAACTCGCTACAGAATGAGATCTATGATATATATCCTATGGATATAATTGGAGACAAGATGGATATGCTGTATGATAACATTGCACTGTATGAAAAACATCTACAAGCAACTAAAGTTCGTAAGCTACAGAGAGATCTGCAAGATTTTCAGTGAGGTGCTGTTTTTTCCTGGCCCAGGGAAAGAGGTGAGGCTTTAACCACATCATGGAGGCCTGAGTCGAGATTGACAACTGATCAACCTATGGGTGACATCAGCATATTGAATTTCAACTTAGATGTGATTCAGTCATCACAAAGTGAAACAGGAAGCAGTAACAGAGGGAGTTCCATGAATGCATGTGAACAGCCACTACTAGCAGTTAATGAGAATGTGATACCAATGTAGAAACAAGTGGACGTGAATGTCACTTGTCCAGATGAGAAGGCTGTTAGGCAAAATACTGTTCCTTCTACTCCAGGGGTATTGAATTCTATGGATTATCCACAAGCATTGGCAGACAACCGTTTTTTGTTGAACAACCCCTTACCCATCAAAGAGGGCTCGAGGAGTCGAGTGAGGGAAGGCAGGGTACAGCGTTTGAACAGCGTGAACAGTTTGCTCAACCAAGGGAAGACTTGGAGGTGAGATTAACAGGTTTAGTTATTAATATTTCTTTTTTTGCACTTACTGAAGCGCAAAAGTCTTTGTTAACAAAAGGTCTGAATTTTATTCCAGCTCAGAGAGGAAATTTGGTAAACTTCCTTAGGGGCTTGAAACTTTTTGGCAGAACATTAACTTTAAAAACAATGATTAAAAACACTAATGAGCAACAAGATATTTCTAAGAAACCAAGAACATATGTTCCCCCACCACATCCAACTATTGAAGCTTTTATAGATGTCTGCAATAAACAGATTAGAGATGAATTTTTGAAAGAAACTAAGCCATGTTATTATAATATGTCTTCACTAGAATATAATGCATTACGTGAATTGAAAGAAATGTCTTTTATTGAAATTAGACCTGCTGATAAAGGAGAGGGTGTGATAGTATTAGATAAGGAATTGTATATACAGCAAATGCAATGTCTATTGAATGATGTGGGTACATATCTACGCATATCTAGTAATGTTGTTAAAGGTATTACTGATAAAATCTCATTCTTAATTTTTGATTTATTAATTACAAGGATGATCCCACAATCATTGTTTGATTACTTTAATGTAGAACAGCCACTGGTTCCCAGTATTTATGGTCTACCCAAAGTACACAAACATCTCACTATCCCACCAATGAGACCAATAGTCTCTAGTAAAGGTTGGGCGACCGAACTCCTCTCTATTTACATTGAGAAGAATCTACACCCTCTATTGGATGAGTGTGAAACTATACTGAAAGATACTGGTAAATTTTTACAGAATTTATATGTGAGAACAAGGGATATCAGTACAGAATATCTGTTGGTTACCTTGGATATAGAATCATTTACAGTTATACCCAATACATGGGGTATTGATAGTATTACAGATTTTTTGAATGATAGAGGCTTTAACTTGAGTAAGGCAAGGCTGATATGTACTCTATTAGAAATTATTCTTAAGAATAATGTGTGTTTGGTGGTGACTTTTACTTGCAAACGGTTGGCGAGGCTATGGGCACAGCCTGTGCCAATAGCTATGCCAACCTAGCATTAGTGCAATGGGAAACCAATAATGTTTTAGGGAATTAGAAGTATGGAACATCGATAATATGGTATGTGTATTTTGTTGATATTTTCTTATTACGGCAGGGTACTGAAGAGAGTTTAAGAGAACTCATCGACTACTTGCATACCACGACTGATTTTCTAAAATTTACTTATAAATATTCATCTGAAGAAATATATTTCCTTGATGTGAGGATGAATAAGAATCAATTAAGTAAGACAGAAACCAGTCTATATAGGAAACCTACGAGAAAGAATAACTAGTTGCATAATAAAAGTATGCACTCTAAATATGTTAAGTTTAACATACTGAAAGGCTAGGTATATAGGATTATGCGATTACATAATAAAGATCTGAAATTAAAATTGGCCCTTCTTAGTTTTAAACAAGAGTTTCTTGACAGAGGTTGTAGAGAGAAAGACATAGATAAATATATAAGTGACGCATGGAAAGAATGACAGAATAAATGTAAACCCCATTATAATGGTGAAGTGGCTCTATTAGTTAATGTTACTAGCAGGGTTAAAAATATAGGGGCCTTTTCGCTAGGTTCAGTGAATAATGCTATGAGAATACCCCCAGGGCTGGTACTAGCATTTTAGGGGCCCCCAGCAAATGTCAAGTTGGGGGGGCCCGGTAATCGCAAGAAATTGCATGACCCCCTTATTTTAGCCTTGCGCAAATTTAGGAGTTCCGGGTAATGGTAGCTACCAAAACTGTAACATTTGTCCAAATTTAAAAAGGGATCACAAAATGCACCATTAGTAAAAAATGAAACAAAATGTTGGGGCGTGAGTAGGAGGGGGGTAAGCTGTGCCCACCGTTTCAGCCCCCCAAAAAATTGGGGCTAAAATCAAATTAGGTTAAAAGGTTTTTTTCATTTTAATACTATCAACAAAAAAAATAAAAAATTGGGGGGAACTCTTTTGAAAATTTTTTTTATTTTCCAACCCTTTTTCCATTATCAACAGAAATTAAATGTTAAAGGAAAAAAATTCAGTTTTTTTCACTTTGGGGTTTTCCCCCTTTCATCCTTTAAAAGCCTTAGACGGGGAATTAATAACCCCTTTTGGAAATTTCTGGGAACCCCTACCATGTATAGGTCTTATTAATTTGGTTGAACTTATAGCTGTGCATTTTGAATTACACAATATTATGTTATAATCCATTCTTGTTTAGCATTGACTGCCCTCCTACCTAAGTTACATGTTGATGTATTAAATACTGCTGATGAACAATAATTCTTATAATGTGTAGTTATATCTTTCATGTGTAGTCACATGCTTTATTGCAAAGTATGACACTTTGAACTCTGAAGTGTTAGAGCTGTTTATTATTGCTATAAGCAATGTGCTGACATGCACTCAAGACTACATGCTTTTGTGATTCAAATGCATAACAGATGGTAGCAGTTGTACTTTTCTTTTACTCATCCTGTAATTTAGAAGCACAAAGTCATATTGTGTTTAATTCTTCACTGCATATCCATACAAATGAGTTTTTTAATTTCCATCAATTGATGAAATCACAACCAAGATGGATTAGCTAGGCAGGTAAGAATTAGGGTTGTAGTGCAAATATAGATAAGAATCATAGGTTTCAATCTTGGGTTCTCCAGTTTGTACACACTGCTCCTTGTGTGTCCAGTACTGAGTGCAACACAGTAATGTCTCAATATAAAATTGTATTTCGTGTTCAGGTTAGCTGACATGTGATGCTCACTGTTTTGTTGTACACAGAGATCATTATATATTGACTTGACAGAATCATTCTGTGGCAGTAATACATCCTGTTTTCCTGTTTTCAGGTGATGAAGACCATGCCTATAATCACTATCTCTGCATACAGTGAAGTTGAAGCAGCAGAGGGGAGAAGGGTATGTGTTATAAGTGGCGACATTTATTTCCCTAGAAAGACAGAAGGCTGATAACATAGTTAAAAATTAGATTTAAATGTGTATTGATTGCGCATTCAGGCATTCTTATTTTAATGCCAGACTACCCATAGTGCATCTGCATGGTAAATGCAATAGTAATTGATTTATTGTCAATAACAGTATAAATATAATTTAAATGCAGTCCTTGCAGTTATAAACAGGATATATTTAATAATGGCAATTTAAGTGTTTTTTTGGTGTCAGAACCTAATGGCAGACATATGTGTGTAACTGTCATAGTGGTTTTACTTGAAATGTTTCACATATAAGTTGCTTGTACTTTTATTGTCATTTGAACAATATGTAGTGCTTACAGACTGTTACATTGTGTATAGCCTGCCTATTCTATTATCGAATGTATTTCTGTTGTCTCAACATTCTAAATGCTGTTGACAGATATTTTCTGACATGTACTTGACTTCCACATGTCTTGCAGTTCTGTATAACTGCCCAGTGATGGTTTGTTTAACAGAAAATTACATACCATTTTTTATTACTGTTGTGGCCAAAGCCATTCATGTTTATCTGGCATGTTTGACTTGTTACATATTACAGTAAACTCTCAGTTAACCAGCACCCATGGGGATTAGTAGGTACCCGATAACTGTAGTTTCTGGTTGCTTGAGATTTACTATTAAAAATAAGACTGATTAATACTGTACCCTATACTTTTTGTTTGGTTTGATTTATGCTCAGGTTGGGGAGAGAGAATTTCTTTTTCCTATATTCATTTTTAATACTCTAAAACTCTAAAAACATAAGATATGTTTCTGCAGGGGGAAAACAGAAATTGCAACACCGACTACCAAACAAATTCCTAAAAATAGCAGCTCCATCCATCACTTATCCTGTTTCTATACTAATCAATCATTCTGTCTCTGAATAATATGTGCCTCACTTCTGGAAAATCTCTCACATCATCCCCCTTCACAAGGGGGACCCCTATAGAGATAGTGCTTTCACTTTGTGATGACTGAATCACATCTAAGTTGAAATTCAATATGCTGATGTCACCCATAGGTTGATCAGTTGTCAATCTCGACTCAGGCCTCCTTGATGTGGTTAAAGCCTCACCTCTTTCCCTGGGCCAGGAAAAAACAGCACCTCGCTGAAAATCTTGCAGATCTCTCTGTAGCTTATGAACTTTAGTTGCTTGTAGATGTTTTTCATACAGTGCAATGTTATCATACAGCATATCCATCTTGTCTCCAATTATATCCATAGGATATATATCATAGATCTCATTCTGTAGCGAGTTAATCTCGTCTAATAAATCCATTTCTTGTGGTCAGAAGAAGTCAATCAATAATTGCATGTACTGAGCGCTCAATTTCAAATTAAGCATTTGCCACTGTCTTAACAGTTCGGGGTAAGTTTGTCTATAACTGGGCATATTTAAAACTCTAAGCTCCATCGGTGCTATCTCATATTTAAGTAAGGCTTCCATATGAAAGCATTGCCATTGTAAACACATAAACCTATACAATTTATCTTCAAGTATATTATATTTATTATGAAAACTGCCCAGTAATTCACCTTCATTCGAATTAGGTACTGCTTGTGTAATTACCTCATTCAAAAGCAAAGGATTCATATTTACTTCAAGTATTCTATTTAAGTGCTTAGTTATGGTCATCATTAAATCAGTCCCATTCACAGGATTATAAGCAAGTTCAATTTGTATAGTCCCAGAGTTATCTTCTGTCATGTTCAGGTATAACAATACATAATGAAGATCTGAAATTAAAGTCAGCACTTCTTAGTCTTAAACAAGAGTTTCTTGGCAGAGGTTATAGAGAGAAAGACATAGATAAATGTATAAGTGATACATGGAAAGAATGACAGAATAAATGTAAACCCCATTATAATGGTGAAGTGGCTCAAATAGTTAATGTTACTAGCAAGGTTGATAATATAGGGGCCTTTTCACTATGTTCAGTGAATAATGCTATGAGAATACCCCTATCATATTCCAGTGATATAAATATAGTATGTGACATTATTAAGAAAAAACTGGAATATTTTAACTACTATAGATGAGCTGAGAGATGTTATAGAAGAAAGATCACAATTTTCTTTTCGTAATAATAAATCTCTTAAGAGACAGCTATGCTATAGGGTAACTAATGTAGAGACGTTTGTGCAATCGGATAGGTTACGGGCATATGCCTGCAGAAATTGTTCAGCATGCAGCCACATTTTTGCAAGGAGACAGTTTGTGTAGCCACAGCTAGGTTTCAAGATTGAACTTAGTTTTATCCAGACTGTAAGACGAGAAATTTTATTTATTTCAGTTTCTGCACTGCACGTTTCATGTTTTATGTAGGCAAAACTAATCATTCTTTAAAGGACAGAATATTAGAACATTTTAGAGATATTAATAATGCCAAAGAGATGAATGCCTTAGTTCAACACGTTGCTAGAGAGGGTAGAAATCATTTTTAAATTTTTTGTATTGGAAATTCTTAATGAAGGGTTGAGAGGGGGTTATTTTAGGAACCTTACTGAGGCGGCTGAACAGAAGTGGATACTTCTGTTTCATGCTGACAGACCTCCTGGTTTGAATAGTAGGGTGTCTCTTAAGCCCTTCCTAAAAGCCAGGGCACTTAAACACTAAATAGAAATATCAGCATAGATGGGTTTTTATGTTATATATTCTTCTATGTATGCTTTTAGACCTAATACTGACACTGTCTCTTTAAATGCTTTTATTCATTAGCCTGCATGGTTGATTACAGTGATTATTTAATTGGTTTGTATTTCTATTTAAGTCAAGTTGTTTTTTATTTCTATGTAGTCTGATGAAGCGGTCAGTAAAACCGTGAAAGCGCTCACTATTTAATAAATATTCTTTTTTATACCGGCCATGTGTAACCAAAGTTTCTGATATTCTATCTGTTATCGTTTTATTCTTTGGTTACTCTATTCAGGTTCATAGGATTGCTTTATTTGTTGGCATAGTACTAACACAGCCTTATTATCCTTCACCAACACTATTCATCACCTTATAAACAATTGACAGCTAGTCTCTGCAATTTTCTTGGACCAGTCAAAAGCTTTTGATACCATTTCCCAAACCTGCTCTGTACGATCTCAGGTCATCATCCCTAACATGGTTTCAGAGTTATCTATCAAACTGTCAACAGGCTACTAAATGGGAGAACAATCTCTCCTCTCTACTGCCAGTATCCAGTGGAGAACCCCAAGGATCCATACTTGGCCCCCTTCTCTTTATCATATTTACTAATAACCTAAATTCAGCAACCCAAATTGCCTCAGTCATACAGTATGCAGATGATACATCTCTTATCTGCTCTGCCCCTTCCCCACAAGAAATACAAGATAAGATGCAAAAATAATTTCAGGAAATTGAAACTTACCCATCAAAACACCAACTCATTCTTAACCCAAATAAGACTAAGTTAATGATTTTCACAAACAAAGCTAGCAAGCACTGCTCTCTACCCCTTTGTATTGAATCCGCTAATGGTACCAAACTTGAGTCTACAAACCAGGCCAAGCTCCTAGGTATTACAATAGATAACCGGCTAAAATTTTATATTCATATTTCCCAAACAATCAAAAAAGTCCATGCTAAATGCGGTGCTCTCTATAGGGCCAAATCTTAAGTAACACCCCAAATCAGGTTAGCGGCAGCTAGATCTCAGCTTCTGTCTACCCTTCTCTACTGCTCACACAGCTTCACCAACTTACACAAGGCCAACCCTCATAACCTAGAATCCTGCTATAACAAAATAGCAAAGGTTGCCACCAATCATCCCCATAAAGCCCATCATTGTACTGTTCTTCAACAACTTAATTGGCTAGAACTCCCCACCCTGTTAACATTAAACCAACTTACCCTCACCCACAAAATCATTTGCAACCCCAATAACTGCCCTGCAATTTCAACCCTGGTCCAACTAAATGTCAACAGCAGGTCCCTTAGGTCTTGCGATAGGCCACTGCTCAAACTAACACAGTTTCATAACTACCATGGTGACTCCCTCTGCTTGAACAAAATAGCAAAGTCCTGGAATGCTCTCCCTCTAAACATACAAAGCACCCCCTGCTATTCTTCTTTTAAAATAAAAATAAAAGCATATCTTAAAAGCAACTGGCTCTGTCTTTGTAGTTCTCCTGGATAATTCCTCTCTCCTAGTATTTCTCATCTAGTTTCATTCACCTTTATACAGCTCAAGCTATTTACTTCATTGTTATGATGATTGTTTGCTCTCTGATAGATTTAAATACTTTCAGTATTTCAAATATTCTCTGTAAACATGCTATGCACTATGTGTTTCATATGCGTTTTTTGGCATGCTTTCTGACAGCTTCAAATTTTACTCAGTCATCAAAAAGTCTGTAGTTTATGTTTCTAAATCGTTCCTTATTTGTAATATTTAACTAGTTTTACTTAACATATGATTGTATAGGGTATTACTCAGAGCTTATGATTGTAATTTCTGTACTTTTATCTATCTTGGTTTTGGAGCTTTTCTCCCTTGGTCTCCATGGAAAACGAGCTACTAGCCCAGTCAGGTGCTACCTGGTAAACAAATGTAAATAAATAAATAAATAAAATGAAAATTGTACAGTATTTCTTTTTTTTTTTGCTGGTTGCTTGAGAGTGCAGGTTGCCTGAGTTCCAGTTAACTGAGAGTTTACTGTATAATCATGATCATCTTTGCAATGTTTTAATTGTGCAGGTGCAGATATAAACATTATAAAAACTTAAGTAGTGACAGCAGTAAATTTGCTGATGAACAGTAATGTATGTATGTCATACCCTAAAATTCTAAATGTAACATGCTATCACTGTGGTTGTGATTGCCCTGTTGTTAGAAGGTTTTCTATTCCATTCTAATTATATGATGTTTTCATGTCAGCCATTAACCATGTTGCATTGCTCATCTCATTTGTATAGAATTTTTAAGTTTACCACTCTTCTTAATATATGTTTAGAATAAACATATTGTATTTATGGGATGTCAACATGACATAGTACTTGCACATAAAAATGTGTTTAGTGAAAAAAAAAATAATTGGCATGCTAACACCTCAACATAAATGTGTGAGGCACATATACAAATAAATGAAGTTTTTTTTTTGGTTGAATTTTTGATTGGTGTTGTTTTAAGATTTTTGTATCAATTTTGTTTTAAGTTAGTACTGTTAGCTTACAGCAAGATATTTCTTTTGTAATGGAAAAGTATGTTAATGTTGCATGCTATGATATTCTCTGCTGGCCGTGCATGTGTGTGTTTTGCATGTATACTGATAGCTGATACTTTAAGTAGCAACAGCATTTTTTCTGATAAACTATATAATGCATGGCATGTAATGTACAAGAGTAGCATACGTACATATGATGGGCACACTGGCCATACTTGGCCTTCTATTCATATCATCAATACATATAGATAATAGGACAGTGGGGATGTTGTGTGATCGTGATCATATACCTGCTATCATCACAATTTTGTTGTTATACAATGCATAAATACACCCTATTGGCTATATCATCTGACAATTACATTTAAATGACAACTGTACTGTAGTGTGATATACCTTGAGCAAACATGTCACATATCCTGTCTCATATGTTTTGATTTTGTTAATGGCATATCATATACTATCCTTAGCATTATGTAGGTGCACATCCAATTAGGTTTTATTACAGACCTGTTTTGCACATGACTGTGATGTATATTACACACCATTTTGTACATTGTCATAGACTGAATTCATGCCTTTCATCACATACGGTGTTACAGTTGCATGTAGATTGCATCAGTTTGTACGACATGTTATGTTTTTGGTTAGATACAATAAAGCTCAAGGAATCTGGCACAGCTCACCAAGTTCCAGATAAAAGCTGTAAATAACCAAGTAATGTGCAAATATGTCTCAGTTTACAGAGAATAACTCAATGCAACGCAGATTTAATGAGCAACGTCAGCACAATCTCATTCATGTGAAATCTGTATATCAATAAAAGCTGTTCATAAACTGACATGTATATATATATATATATATATATATATAGAGAGAGAGAGAGAGAGAGAGAATCTATAAATGTGCTTTATGAACATCAGTCTACAGAAATTATAGAAGCTCAATGCAACTGACTGCAATAACTGAAATTTACTAAAGAAATACAGATGTTCAGCAATCTATCTTTAAACTGATAAACATCCACAAACACAGATATCATCGTAATTTGTAGATATATTTTCATAAGTACATATCACAATTTGTAACGTTTCTAATAAAAAAATTAAGTGAGGCAAACAGCAAAGGGCAGTTATGGCCACTTTTGACATAGATAACAGTAGCTGACAATGGATGTGGGACATGTATGGGGAACATAAGTAATGCAAACACCCAAGGAAATATGGTGATAGAATAGCAGATGTGGGGTAAGGGTGAAGAAGGGGAACACATAAGAGGTATGATGAAATAGGAAGGTCTATGGGAGAGTCAGGGGGGACATGGGCATTTTTTCTTTGGGAATAGGACACATTTTTTTAAGAAGAGAAGGAATGTAAAGGACAGTGAAAGAGGAGGAGGGCAAAAGAGAAAGTATAAACATATAACAAATATCACAAGACTTGATAGACAAAGGTTGGGAATAAACATAAAGGACAGCACATATTCAGGCTATACAACATGAGTGAAGAAAAATGGACAAACATGGTGGCAATGTATGCCAGCCATGGTGCAAAGCACAAATGCGTATGTACTTAGGTACAACTCATATTGGGATGTTGCAAACTGTGAGACAATCATACCAGTATGTGTACGACCAATGGTAGGTGTGTGCTGTAGAAAAATAAATCGGGAGACCACTCATTGCAGTACGCATTGGATATTGACTCCAGTCATCAATTAATCTGGCAGCCGTACAAGTATAAGCCAAGCAACAACATGGATGAGCAAATCCAACCAAGGAAATGCAGGTTAAAACAAGACAGATTAGAACCTCCAACCCTGCATGTGAAAGGCAAACAATCAAGCACAGAGCAGTACTGTAGGAAAGAAAAATTGTGGCTTTCTAATACACAAATAAGTGAACAATGCCTAAACATAAGTGAAATGTGATCCATATGTCAAAGAAATATGCCATGTCAGTGGCAACAGAGATGGGTTGTTAGGTATGCAATGTATATGTGTGACATGCAATGGAATAACACAATCCTATCAGAAAGAAATTTCAGCACACACATATACACACTGATGACATGGAATGTTATGTAAATTGAGACATGTATGAGTACTGACTAGTAAAGAATGCCAGCCTGTGCATAGAAAGGAAGAAAACTAATTCCTGCATATTGCTCAATACACAAGTATAACATGAATGATGATGGGAACCCAATTAATTGCCATCATCTTGCATGCATATGGCGTGCATGTGTATGATGCACGACATGTTGGCACAAGGTACTATTGTAACAGTACAAATACATGACAATGATAATAATGTAGCTGAAGGTAAACATACACATAATGTATGCAATATATAGGCCAAAGTTAAAAGGGAAAGAGAAATGGACAACACAGGCCCACAACAGTGAGGAAATGACAATAGAAAGTAGGCACACAATAAAGCAGGACAATGTTATCTAAGGAGACACATTGCAATTGCATTTGTTCACTGCATAGGGTTCTGTGGAAGTCCTCCAAAGCTACACTGAAGCAAATGACAACCATATGTCACATGGGAATACAGGATTGCTGATGGCTATAAACATATCTGAGTACAAATGAGAAGAATACAGCAATGTGCAACTGTTAAACAGCAAGATGCATAGGTACACAAAAAAAAATTGATTATCAAATAAAAATATACACTGTCATGCAAATATAATATAACAGGCACCACAAACACTGTTACTGATATAAATAGCACAATCCATGTGTAGGGCTGATCAAAGAACAGTCCTGTGAACAATAGTTCAACAAATGAAGATGGAACAACTGTACATACACAGACACATATTACAACTGCATTTGTGTGTCGATCATAATACAGGCATGCACATATACATTTATGTAAATCATTGCATATATATACTACAAGGGGCGGCTGCAGGGGTGCAGCGGTTTGCATTGCCACCTCACAGCAAGAGGTTCTCTGGTTCGATCCTCGGCTGGGGTGCCTTCTTTGCAGAGTCTGCATGTCCTCCTTGTGGTCACATGGGTTTCCTTTGGGTGCTCCAGTTTCTTTCCACATCCCAAATACATGCTGTAGGTGGATTGGACTCTCTAAATTGGCCCTAGGTGTGAGTGCATGCATGTGTATGTGCCTTCTGTGGAAGGTTGGGCACCAGGCTGGCAACTCAACACCATAAAACTTCACTGCCAATCATAAGCAGACAGGTGAGCCACTGTGGTGACTCCTAACCAGGAAAAAATGAAAGAAGAAGAAGAAGAAGAAAATTGCATATATACTACAAATGCATACACATGCAGATGCATGCAAATCTGTTTATGCATGCCCTAAGATAAAGTATTATCAAAAAGACTAACTATTAAGATAAGGAAAAACAAGGCATTAAGAAATTATGCTTAATAATGGATCACCTCTTCTGTATATTCACAAATGGACCGGTGAATGTCTATGCAGTATGTGATGGATACCTGCTCATATATACCAGTCACAGTAATTTGATATAACATGGCACAATATTTCTTACTACATGCCACACACAAAGATATTGAGCCAGTGCAAGAACATGACATCAGCAATGTTACATAAATCACATAAGCAAGAACCTGTCATGTTATTGAACACATATATGACAGCAATGACCAATAAAGAAATGGGTGCAATGCATACACATGGATACCATATGCAAATAAACACAATGGACACACCTCACTGTGTTATGTGAGAACTAAGAGAATAATGTGTATTTGAGTTGCTGTCATCCCACCTTATGAACTCATAGCTTCTGGTGAATGAGTTTATGTATGTATGTATGTATGTATGAATTTTTATTTTACTGTGTTGAACCTTAACAGAGAGTGGGACCCATGGCACTTCACCTATTGTATGCAAAAAAATGACATGCCAGACCACTGCCATGCAAATTGGAATTGGAGGATCAGGATAGTGACCATAATGGGGTTGAAGATGATGATGACAGGCTGGGACTTGAACATGCCATCATTCCTGCTGCTCATCATAAAAGACATCCACCACCATGCCAAAGACACAATTTGTGGGACAAAATCTGGGAGGTGATGACAAACATCTTCTAGACACATATGAGGGACCTGATGGGCAACTTCTTGCAGGATAAGATGCAGGATATGCATGACTCCTGGAAGATCACTAGAGAGATCTTTCATGATTTTTGACCCCATCAGAGTGACTCCTCAAGACTGTAAGCATTGTCTGTGTGATCAACTTATGTAATGCTGCCACCATGGTATTGCTGTCATGCTTTTTTGACATACATCATACTATATTTTTCACAGCGCATGCCATATGTGGCATTATGTTGCTGCTGTAGTATGGCACACATTGTCAAATAACACATGCAGTAATCAATTTGTTGTACGTGATGTACTGTAATTACTGCATGCTTTGCTCCATATGGACATGGGTGTTATTCCTTATGTGCATGTGTGTGTGTGTGTGTGTGTGTGTGTGTGTGTGTGTGTGTGTGTGTGTGTGTGTGTGTGTGTGTGTGTGTATTTCTATGCATGCAATGCAGCATAATATTGTTATGTCCGATACATTCTGGCCCTGTATGTGACAGATATGACTGTTGCAATTACCATGCTGCAAGTGAAACACAATTGTTCTGCTTGAGCTGTTCCAGTGTATACTAAGGTGGGATATGTATAAGCACACTTGTACTGTATTGAACAGTACACTGAGTTAAGCAGTGTTTAATAACAATGCCAATAGGGTGTCATACATGCCAGTAATGTAATGGATTGTGAAACTGTAACAATACACTACAAACCACTCCTTATCAGTACTAGCAGCTTACTTTGAGAAACAATCTTTGCTATTTGCTTGTGGATATTTGTGGAAACATTTATAGATTATTAAAATGTGGTGGTTTCGGATTTCCCATTTTTATATTATTCCTGCTAATCTAAGAATATCCATGTATGGTGTCTAGCATGTGCAAGTCTCTGCAGTCATGCACTCCATGAGCAGTCACTCCAGTTAAGCAGCATGCTGACAAGTTGTATCACTTTCTGATGTGCAGAATAAGATGGATAATAAAAAAGAGGTGGAGTGTGCCTACTACCATGTTATACTTTAAAGCTCACTAATAGACTTAAAAACATGTGACACTACTCAACAACAGTACACGTATTGCAGATTTACATGACAAGTACTATTCACCAGTTCAAAAGTGTATAATGCCTTTCACAATACTAATGTGTATTTTCAGTGTGAATTATTCAGATGTTAACTACAACATATAACTGTACAGAATATGGAATTTTTCCTGTACAGAAGGTCAAAATAAGTACAACTTTGGCTACCTTTAAGGCTAGTCTTGATGGCTGGATGGATTGACACAAATTTACATCAGGTTAATCATGCTAGGCCATCATAGATATCATTTGACATTTGTCTGCTTAAAGGTATATATATGACCAGACATCTTACGGTCCCTGTGGCCTGTTGTCTAATATTGTGCCTATGTTCCTATATACAGTGCAACTGTATATACCTAAAATGGGAATATGTACTCCTAATTTAGATAAATTACATTATTAGAAGGGTACAATGCAAATCAATTGCGGTGAATCCCCAAACTGTCTGCCAGTTTTGACTACATTGTTATATTAAACCCCAACCTGTTAGCCACTAACAAAACCCCAAAAAGCAAGTTTATTCCTAATATCTTCACAGCTGCACACAATCACACCAAGCTAAACCACCCCAAACAAACCATTTCCCAAGAACCCACTACATAGTCCATTAAATAAAAGTAGAACATATTATTTTACATATCTGTAATATTCATTATACATATGGTTGCAGGTACAATTTGCTTAATTTGTGCATGCCAGTTCTTGGAGTACACCAAGTATCACATGTTTCTTGTTTATGTCACTATATAACATTTCCTACAAGTATGCAACAAACATTCATGGGTATTGAATAATATGCTAATCATAAAGACCAGCAAGGCAAAGCCTTTCATATTAATATGAGATACTGGTTAGTATGAATATTAGTACAACTTAGAGATCAAGTATAAAGTTATATTTTTTCTGCTTCTTTTTGCTGTACTTTCCCTATCATCTTGTAAAGTACCCTTTAATTCAATACCTCAAGGTACTGATAACTGCATACTGTTTTGCCTTTTATGACATCATCAATAGGTGCTGCCATTTGATAGAGAATCAAGAAATAGCCAGAAAGGTGATTAACATGCAGCACATAAAAAAACAAGTTTTTAAAACTTAATAAATACAGTTCTACTGAAATAACTAAAGTAAGCACTCCATGTTTTAGAATCAGAAAGACTACCAGGAGGATGCCAGGTCTGACATATAGGTGGAAGATCATGACTATGAGGCAGTCAGATACAGGAGCTCCACCTTTAGGGTGTCAAGGTCAACATATCTGCATTGTCCCCTTCCCAGATGATGGATAGGCTTGTAAGGCTAGCAGCCTACCAGGAAATTAAGTATATTTTTAAAACAGAACACTTTAAGCCATCTTCACAGAGTTAGGAGAATGCCTCTCAATACATGAAATTGTGCCTATGCATGACCTCAGGCTGTCCCCCTGACTTCTGAAGCCAACAATACAGCTCCACCTCTGTGTCTCTCAGCAGGTGCTTGCAGTATATAATTTCAAATACAAGTGGATCTTCTTCCTTAACAAGAAGCCCGGAAAGCTCAATGAGCATTTCTCATTCCATCACTAATCCAGTTATGTATAACATGAACATACTTTATTGTAGGCTTTCATTGTGGTGATTCATGTAGCCCTAATTTTCTTCCTATGACTGATCATCTTATAGTACACAACTGCTTATTACAGCTGTGTTACTAACCTGTATGCCAAGCATTATGCAAATAATTTATTCATGTGCCATTTCTCATTTTGTTTTTTATTTGGATATAAATGTATTTATATGAAAAGATTTGACAATTCTGTAACTCTGCTTATCTCTCACTCTAGTAATATGCCCTACATTATATAGATGTTCTTCTGCAGGACTTTTTTTCTATTCTGCACATCTGTGATACTTCTTTAGGATGTAATGACTTCTGATAAAGGATTGCTCTCCCGAGCCCTGGTCTACATTAAAACCCCAGTTACACAATGACATAATGTAGAAACAACAGCAGGCAATGATACATCTGGTAGAATACCAAGTAATCCAAGAGTAAAATAGCGGAAAACACCAGAAATAAGGCAGGATACAATGATTCAGCTTTAATGAAACACTTTAAAACAGTAAAACACTTTAAAAATGCCCAGGGATACCACGTTATTAATGGTGGAGTTCCTGGGTGTTATTAAAGTGTTTTAGTGTTTTAAAGTGTTTCATTAAAGCTGAGTCATTGTATCCTGTGTTTTCTGCTATTTTACACAGTGATATCCCCCCAGACCATGCTCACATGTTAGTATGGACTGACAGAGGCTGGCTTTAATATAATACTGGGAACCCACACGTGATGTACGGAAGAGACTTTTATTTGTCAGAGATCTCCATGCTGTGATTCAGAAGATCATTGTAAACTGCCCATAATCCCCTCCTTAAGTTGTGGTACCCCTCATATTCTGCATATTCACGTTACCTGGCCTCTGTTCACAGGTCTGGGCTTCACTGAGACTTCAAAAATGGTCTGCATCTCACCACCATGTTATTATGCCCATGCATACATAGCCTTACCATTCATCCCTTCCCCACCTCTTACAAGTGCTTGGGGCCACTAATTGAAACTGAGGTACCAAGGTTATAATAAAGATGTTATCTGTCTACACCAACAAAGTTGGTTTTCTCTGCAATACTTGTGGATTTTGGCAATTATTTTTAGACTTAACAAGGTTTGGCACTGTGTGCTTTCAGTCACTGACATTCTGAAACATTGCATGCTAATGAGGTCCATTAGGGATATACGGTGCTAAACAGCAAAATATGGCAGCTAATATGTCAAATAAGTGTGTAGCATTCTGAGATCCTAACATATATAGGATTACCTTTACCTGGGGAAATAAAGCACTGCCTGATACTAGGGCATTTGTACTTATTTTATGTCTTGTCAGTTGTACTTTATAATACAGTCATGTAAGTAAACTTACCATAATAGTCAATGTTCTAATAAATCACCATTGTAGCTTCAGCTAATTAGATTGTATCTTGCCAAGGGTATGCTGACCATCTAACTTGCAAAGCTTCAGGCATCTGTTGTGTGCCCTAAATGCCAGTGGTTCAAGCAGATCCACATAAAAAGGCAGTTTGAGTGCTAAAAGATATAGCGTTTTCTTGCTTCAAGAAGGGAGGCTATAGCCCTGAAAGGAAATATTCATGAAAAAAAGGAAAAAGTCAAATATATGTAACAATGTAGACAAACGTATAAACAGCCACACCCTTGCAATATATAGCGTCATAGGTTAGTACTAGGCTAACTACCCTTGCTGGCCATTTTAATCCTAGCCAGTTATCTCATTTGGTACATAAAACTAACATATCCCATTGAAGGTTAGAGTAACCTAACCTTTTCCAAGCTATGTAGTTATATATTACTCTAGTGATAATTACTAGATCAAAACATAGATATTTAGAGGGGCTGATGCCTTGAGATAAAGCATTTAGGAGCTGCCTCTGTTCATTCATAGTACAGGAGGAATCCTAGGATAAATTTCCTATTTCTCATCCATTGATCCAAATTACACTTGAATATGGTCAGGGATGAGCTTTGCTTTACATAGATGGAGAGTCTGTTCCAGACTACTAGTATCAGCTAAACCTGTCCCACCAAACCATTCTGTTAATGTTGCAAAAAGGTCTAGGTCCCCGGATTAAGTATTTCTGATACCAATTGAATTGCAATGTGTAGTAAGTCCATCAGTAATGGGTTGGTGGGTGCCTTGTTTGCTAGACACAGATCAGCTTTTAGCAGTATGTAAGAGGCCAGATATAGTGAAAGGGCTTTAAGGTGGCCCATGTAGGACATATTGTTTAGGCCTTGTATCCTTTTTGCAAAATATGTCTGTGTGTGTTCCAATTGTTGCATGTGCATGGACAGATATATGCCAACAGTGGTATTATACTCAATGATTGGCCTAATGAGGGCTAAGTAAAGTGGGACAATGACATCCCTAGATCTACGCCAAAAACAGAAAACAAGGGGGGTGGAGGGAGTAGATGGTTATCCTAACAGTGATTTCTTAGAATATCAATGGTTATGGTAAAGGTTACTTACACAGATGTAATATGTTCAGCATTAGATCACTATTGCAGTGGCCTAAGCTAATTGGGTTGATAACAATAGCTTAGGAATATATAGAGAGGAAATAATTCAAGAGTCCTTGTGACCCTGAGGAATGGTCTTAGGAAAGCAAATTCTTAATCTGGAAAGGGAATCCATATTGGAATGTTTTAAAAAAGTATGAGCAAAGGACCAAGTTGATGCCTTTGAACACTTCTAGAATCCACCCCTTTTCAGAAAGCCAAAAACAAAGCCAAAGCCCTTGTTTGCAAGGAAACTTGGAGAAGAGTTTTTTAACTCTGTTTTAAAAGGAGATAACAGATCTACTTGAGCTGTTCCCCAGATGGATTGATACTTGTGAGGCCCCAATGTACAATTTCCATTTTTGAGGATCTGTTCCGGTCTGGCTCTGGTTGTTTCTGCAATATTTTGCTCTGAGAATATATATATATATATATATATATATATATATATATATATATATATATATATATATATATATATATATCTTCAAGAGTCAAAATAAGCTGAGTTGCTATCTCCTAGGCAATCATTAAGACTTAAAACAAAGTAATATCTGGCACCCTCCTGTTAGTATATGTGGAGATATCTGTGATTATTTGCAGAGATCCTGGATATCAGAGATGATTTAAAGCTTTCAAAGCATTTATTATTGCCATCATCTCCTTGATATTAATGTTCTGTTGTCTGTCTTACTTGTTCCACAGAATGTGCACTTTCACTCTGCTTGATACAGCCCAGCAAGTGAAGTCTTAAGCCTCTATTGTAACAAAATGAAGGGGGGGGGGGCAGAAGAGAGAAGGGAAAACTTGTGTTGAGAGAATGAACTACTCTACCCACCACAGTACCTCCCTTTTCGCAAACCCAGGTGTACTGGAATCTGATATAATATGGGTTGTTTATGCTAAGACTAGTCTGACCTAAGATATGAATTAATTTTTTTATGTGAAATCTGGCTAAAGAAATTATAATAATCATACAAGCCATGAAATCCAGAATCTTGAGGAATTTCTTGGCAGCCAGAGAGGGGTTGTCAAAGCTCAGGAAGATTTCTTTGGACAGTTCGACTTTTCCCAGTGAAAGAAGATCTCCCCCTAAAGAAGTGGCCAGAAAACATCCAAGAAAAAAAAATCTGTGTGAAGGAATGAGAGATGATTTCTATAAATGTAGTTGAAATCCCAGCATGAGCATGAGTTTCTTGATACATGTCAGCAAATGTTGATAACTGGAAAAAGTCAGCAAATAGAAGACAAGCATCCAAATGTGGAATTATGTGAATGCCTTGAAGCAATTATGGGACCCCTTTGAATTTGTGATACACCTGGTGGATTATATGGGCAACAATATAAGACAGAGAACTGAAATGTAAGCCAGATACAGAAAATGTTAACAAACATTAGAAATCTTTGCAATTGGAATATGATGGTAAGCATTTTAGGTCTAAAGTTAACAGGAAACTGAGTAAAGAAATGATAGGTAACAAGGTTTGCAGGGATAAGATTTTGATCTTGGGGCCTTGACAATATGACTGAGAAATGATAGGACATTGTCTCAAATTTATTTCTTTGTTTGGCATCAGAAAAATCCCTGAATAAAAATTGTTGTCTATCTGATCTGATGGCACTATTTCTATGACTCCTAAGACAATAATTTTATAAAGCTGGAGGGAAAAAAGATTAGAAAGAATCATCTGAAAAGAAGGGATAGACTCCAACTGCCATCTGTACCCCTGCTGAATGATTTTCAGAACCCATTTGTCTGAAATGACATGATGCCACCTGGAAAAGTGCAGACCTAGACTGAGAGAAATATTGGCAGGGTGGGCCGAGGGAATTTGAATAAGTGAGTAGCCATTCTGACTTTTTGCAATATCTTTGGTTCTGCGAAGCTTTCCCTGTGTTTTTAGAGCCTTATTGCCATTGCTTTTACAATCCTGTTGGTTAGTGCCTTTCTGCTTAAATTGCTTCTTGAAAAGGGGTGCTGAATTAAAAGGACAGCTGTTATTAAACTTAGAAAAGGAGGGCTGAAAAATGTGGGTCAACCCTTGAATCAATTTTCCTCTTTCATCAAATTTTAAAGCACCTCAACAGCAGAAGAGCAAAACAGAACACCCTCATCTATGTCAGAATTTCAAATCAAAGCTTTAACATCTTCTGGTAAGTTCTGAGAATGTAACCAAGCAAACCTCATAACTGACCCAATAGTAGCAGCTCTGGAGACAGTGTCAGCAGAATCTTAAGTGGGTTTCAAAGAGTCTTTATTACATGGGAAACAGAAGAAATTAAGCAATTCAAAGAATTTCTCAGTTCAGAAGAGGGTGTCAGTGGTTAACTTTTTCACGTTATCAAAGGAAACCAGTAAAAAGTCCAACACATGACCTTAGCAATGCAAAATTGTGAAAGATAAGGTAGCAGAAAAATAAACTTTCTTCACAAATTTATCAAATACTTTTTAATCCTTATTAGAGAGAATGGGGTTATCATTGACAATTTGTTTACCAAAAGAAGTCTGAAATAAGGAAGTAACTGAAAGGTCTGCTTTAGGTAAGAAAGCAGATATTTATGAATCTGAGGTACTGTGTATAACCTATCAGACTTTTTAGTAGTACGAAATTGACTGTCAGACATCCTCTTAAGCTGATAAAATAGTAGAGACAGTTGCAGACAGTGGAATATCCAATTACAACAAATCATAATACATTTGTTGGGAAAGATGATTTCATTATGTTCATACTGGAATACATCTTACATTTTAACTAAAGTCTCAGGAAAAATAGCTCTTCTGGAGGAAAATCTGAAGTAACACTTTTCTCAGAATCAGAATCTTTAGCTTGTGGAGAAATCCCTGAAGAACACCACCCCCTCTCCAATTCTACTCTTTTGACTGAGAATCAGTGTCAGAATGAAACAGAAAAATTGTTTCTTTTGAATCTGAAGTAAGTGAGAAGACAGAATTTGAAATATTAAAAGCAGGAATTAATTCTTTAGAAATCCCATCATGTCTTCCTTCCCATAATATTATAAACAGTTGAAGCAACATGCTTATTTTTTTGTTACTTTTCTTGGGAGATTCTCTGAAGAAAGGTTGGATCATGGCAAGGGTACTATCCCAGGAGTCAGGTACCCTAGCCCATCAATTCAGTAAACCTTTGCACACTCTTTCTCCCAAGACCAACAATAGTTCTTCTCCCTTGCCTGGTGACTTCAACACTACAGTCACAGAGGACATGTCTAATTCTTGGTCTTTAGTGGCTTCCAGAAGAGCTACACCAAAGAGACTGAAAAATATCAATGGTCAGTCCAAGAAACTAAGACCAGCCATAGCAGAGTCATCCATTGGTATCTGAGACAATGAAGGAGCTAGTCTGACACCCAAAGATACCCTAATAATTTTCTTTTTTTATCAGATGGGGAAGGAAGAACTGAGAAGACTTGTAATTACTCCAAAGTCCACCTGGAAAAATAGGCCTTAAAGAATGGTAACTGAGCCTGTGAGAGTATGTTAACTACCTGAAAGAAAAGTAATGACTCTGAGCTGACAAACAAAATGATATTTCCAAAAGCACTATGTCTCGTCCCTACCACACTAAATCTATAAATGTATGTAGAAAAATAACTCAAAACACAGATCCTTACACAATTTTCCATGCAAGTATTCACAGGTAAAACAATCCCCTTGCAAATAATGACAGTCCATAAAACATAGCATTCCTATTGTAAAATTAATATTTTAACAGAAAAGACCAACATTTTTTTCTCATAAAAATGAAAAAGTGGAAGGTTTTTCCCAGCAAGGAGCTAATCTTCCCAGTCATGAAGGGTCACCAGCCAATTGTCAGTTCCATGAAGCCCACAGAGGGAGTGCACTTTGTCGAAAAGACCTGCCTTTTATGTGAGTCTGCTTGAACCAAATGCAGTTGGGTTGTGTAAAAGTGCCCTGAAGCTTTGAAAGCTGGCTGGTGATTATATCCATGGCAGGATATAACCCCAATTAGCTTAGGCTACTGCAGCAGTGATTC